>NC_038046.1:46713470-46805660 GCF_002211085.1 Panicum hallii | reverse complement strand
GGCACGGCACGGCGGGGCGTGGCGCGGCGCGACGCAGTGCACGACTGTGCGGCGCGGCCGGGCAGGGGCTGGCGCGGTGGTGCGGCAGGGGGGCCGGCGCGCACGGCACACGCGCGTGCGTGTACAAGGAGGAGGGGCCGAAGCTCAGTACCAAGCAGGAGGGGCGGCGCTCGGGAGCAGGGAGAGGAGAAGGAGAAGAGGAAGGGAGGGAAAAGAAGAAAGGGAGAAAGAAAAGAAAGAGAAAAGAAAAGAAATAGAGGGAAAGAAAAGAGAAGGAGAGAGAGGGAGAAAGGGAGGGGCGCGCCGGCGCCCGATCGCGGAGGCGACCGCGGTCGGTCGGCCGCGCGCGTGCCTCGTTCGCGGTTGTGCGGGATTCGTGTGCGCGACGCGCGCACGCAGCGCGAGGAGATCAGAGGGGGGAAAAGAAATGCGTCGGCGCCATTCGCGCCGCAGCCGCGGCCGGTCGGCCACGCGCGCGGTATTCGCGCGAAGAAAAGAAGTCGCGCCGGCGCTAATCCCGGCGGGCGGTCGCGCGTGGGCAACGAGCCATCGAGCGACGCGGAGCGATCAGTTAGAGTTAGGGTTTTGACATCGGATCGTTTTTACGAACTATTCTAGCGCAGGATTTAATTAAGTGAATTTTCGGGGCGTCACAAAACCTACCCCACTTAAATGAATCTCGTCCCCGAGATTCGGCTGGCTCCTAAACAGATGGGGAAATTCCTTCTTTAGGGCCTCTTCGCGTTCCCAAGTTGCTTCCTCTACTCCATGTCTGCTCCATTGAACTCTGCATATCCGTACTTCGGAGTTTCTGGTCCTCCTAGTGATAGTGTCTAAAATCTTGACCGGCACTTCCTGATATCGCAAATCCGGCTGCAGGTCTATTGTTTCCACCGGCACATGTTCTCCCTCGGGTATCCTCAGACACCTTCTCAATTGCGAAACATGAAATACTGGGTGTATATCTGACATTTCTTCTGGTAACTCTAGCTGATATGCCACTGCTCCGACTTTCTTCAGAACCCGATACGGTCCAATGTATCGAGGGGCCAATTTCCCTTGTACCTGAAATCTTCGTGTTCCTCGAATGGGTGAAACTTTGAGATAGCAATTTCTCCCGGATTGAAAACTTATTTCCCGCCTCTTCTTGTCCGCATAACTCTTTTGTCGGGACTGAGCCGCTTTCAATTTCTCGCGGATTTCCGCTACTTTTTCTTCTGCTTCTTTTATGAGCGCGGTCCTACTAGGCACGTTCTCCAACTTCCGACCACATCAAGGGAGTTTTGCACTTTCTTCCATAGAGGGCTTCGAATGGCGACATACCCAGGCTGGCTTGGTAGCCATTATTGTACGAGAATTCCGCATAGGGCAGACTCTGTTCCCAATCATTCCCATAGGTTAGTACACATGCTCTCAGCATGTCTTCCACGATCTGATTCACCCTTTCGGTTTGACCATCCGTCTGTGGGTGTACGCGGAGCTAAAATCTAACTTCGTGCCCATGGCTTTGTGCAGGCTTTTCCAAAACCTAGATGTAAATTGGGTCCCTCTATCTGAGACAATTCTGCTAGGTACTCCATGTAACTTTACTATATTTCCACGTAAAGCTTTGCCAGCTTTTCTCCGCCATAAGTGGTCCTTACGGGTATGAAATGTGCTGATTTAGTGAGTCGATCCACAATTACCCATATGGAATCGTGTCCCTTCTGTGTTCGGGGTAGTCCCACTACAAAGTCCATTCCTATCTCATCCCACTTCCACACCGGAATAGGCAAGGGTTGCAGTAATCCCGCAGGTTTCTGATGTTCGGCCTTGATCCTTTGGCAAGTATCACAATGAGCCACAAATCGTGCAATATCCGCTTTCATTCCATTCCACCAATATTTTTGCTTTATGTCCATATACATTTTGGTGGATCCCGGTGGATGGAGTAGGCCGAGTTATGGGCTTCGTCCATTGATCAATTTCTGGAAATCTCCATTCTGGGGTACGCAAATCCTATTCTCGTACCATAACGTTCCTTTATCGTCTACCCTGAAGCCCGGTGCTTTGTTTTCTCCAGTTTGTTTGCAAATTTTTACTAACTCTCGATCCGAGCTTTGGGCTTCTCTAATCTTATCCTCTAATGCTGATTGGACGTTTAGCACTTGGCTGGAACCTTGAGGTATAATGTGCACATTTAATCGTGCCATTTCCTCTTGCAGATGGTCATTCGTGGGGCCCATAGGATTTCCGACTTAAGGCATCGGCTACCACGTTCGCCTTTCCGGGTGATACTGAATTTCCAGATTATAGTCCTTGACCAACTCCAACCATCTTCTCTGCCTTAAATTTAAATCTGGCTGAGTAAAGATGTACTTTAGACTCTTGTGGTCAGTGTAAACCTCACACTTATTTCCGATCAGGTAGTGTCTCCAAATTTTAAGGGCATGCACTACGGCTGCTAGTTCCAAATCATGGGTCGGATAGTTCTGCTCATGAGTCTTGAGTTGGCGGGAGGCATATGCAACGACTTTCCCGTCTTGCATCAGTACGCACCCTAATCCTTGTCGGATGCGTCACAATAGATGACAAAGTCCCGATGAATGTCCGGTAGGGTCAGCACTGGGGCGGTTGTCAATCTTCGCTTCAATTCTTGAAAACTCCTCTCACAGGATTCTGTCCAAGCGAACTTTTTCTCCTTCTTAAGAAGTTCCGTCATGGGCCGCGCTATCTTAGAGAATCCCTCGATAAATCTCCGATAATATCCGGCTAATCCAAGAAAACTTCTGATCTCACTAACGTTAGTCGGTTGCTGCCAATTGGACACGGCTTCAACCTTCTCTGGGTCCACTGCTACTCCTTCCGCGGTTAGAATGTGACCAAGGAAAGCTACTCTCTCCAACCAGAATTCGCATTTGCTAAATTTTGCATATAGCCTGTGTATCCTTAATTTTTCCAACACTACCCGCAGATGTTGTTCATGTTCCTGAACACTCTTGGAGTAAATAAGTATGTCGTCGATAAAGACTACGACAAACTTATCCAGCTCGTCCATAAACACTTTGTTCATGAGGTTCATAAAGTAAGCAGGGGCATTGGTCAGTCCGAAGGACATTACGGTGAACTCAAACTGCCCGTAGCGGGTGACAAAAGCTGTCTTAGGGATGTCACTTTCCCTAATCTTGAGCTGAAAATATCCTGACCTTAGATCGATCTTGGAAAAGTACTTAGCTCCTTTTAGCTGATCGAAAAGGTCATCAATCCTAGGAGGGGGTACTTATTCTTAATGGTAACTTCATTCAGTGCCCGGTAATCTACACACATCCTCATACTCCCATCTTTCTTTTTGACAAACAGCACTGGGGCTCCCCAAGGCGACGAGCTTGGTCTGATGAAACCAATCCGTTGCAGTTCTTCTAGTTGCTTTTTAATTCCGTCAATTCCGAGGCCGCCATCCTATAGGGTCTCTTGGCTATAGGGATGTTCCGGGATGAGGTCTATGACGAACTCTATATCTCTTTCTGGCGGCATGCCAGGAAGTTCTTCGGGGAATACATCTGGGTATTCGCTTACTACCGGGACTCCTTCTAAAGGCTTGGCTTCCATGCTAAATGCCATTGGGTCAAACTTACTATCTCGGGTTCGGCAGATCACTTGTATTCCTTCGTGGTTTGTTAGGTGTACCACTTTGTCGGTGCAGCCTATGAGACCATTGTGTCGGCTTAACCAATCCATCCCAAGGATCACGTCTATTCTCCCAGGCTTAAGTACTACCAAATCTGCTAGAAAGTCTACCCCACTTAAATTGATCCTTATCCGTGGACAACTTAGTTGACACTTGATGTCGCCTCCAGGCGTCCGGGTTAATAGGGGTGTTTTTAGTAGTACCGTGGGTATTTTGTGTTTTTCCACAAAGCTCGAGGATATGAATGAGTGCGATGCTCCAGAATCAAATAGTACTGTTGCCAGAGCTGAGTTGACTAGGTACTCACCGAGCACTACGCCCTGAGCTTCTTGAGCCTCCTGCGCATCGATGTGATTGACGCGGGCTCGTCCAAAGGATTGCTGGGGCTGCTTTGTCTGCTGGCTGTTGTCGTTGCTGCGGATAGACACTCGGTTGGCACCGGTCAGGGCTGGTCTGGGTCCATTCACCGAGTTGGAGAAGGCTGATGTGGCCGGCTTGTTCTTGGCATAAGGGCAATTGGCAATATAATGCCCTATCTCACGGCAGTTGAAGCAGGCCCTAACATTGTTGTTGTCGGGGGCGACCTGGCTTGTATTGCTCTGCGGGGCCCTTGTGGTATTCTGGCTCCTGGGCGGGGCCTGTGGTCCTGTCACTTGCGACTGAGTCCTATACTGCATCGGGGCCTGAGATCTTGGTGCTATGTAGTTGGAGTTCCTCGGCTTTTGGAAGCGGTCCTGCTGGCGGGCCTTGCTCTCCAGGAATTTCCGCTTGTTGTCCTTCCGCTCTTCAGCTTTGGCCCTTTCCGTGAGGATAGCTTGTTCATCAGGGTGTTGAAGTCCGGATAGATCTGAGGAGTAAGCAAGGTCCGTAGCTCCGGGCTTAACCCCTTCTTGAACATGTCTTGCTTCTTATCGTCGTCGTTCACTTCTTCCGGCGCGTACCGGGCCAATTCTATGAACCGGTGGGTGTATTCTTCCACCGTCATGCTTCCCTGTTGTAGTGCGCGGAATTCATCCGCCTTGCGCTTCATAGTGGCTGAAGGGATGTGGTAGCGGCGGAACTCCCTTACGAATTCTTCCCAGGTGATGGTAGAGGCATCTTCGGCTGCGGCACAATAGTTTTCCCACCAAGATAATGCTGTTCCGGTGAGCTGGTGGGCTGCCAGAAGAACTTTATCCCGGTCCTGGCATTCGAATGGTTCGAGCTTCCTCCGAATCACTCGCAACCAGTCATCAGCATCCAACGGGTTGCAGGATCCGGCGAAGGTAGGTGGCTTGGTCCTTAGGAAGGCCGTCAGCTTGTCATTCATATTCTGCCCTCGTGGCTGCCGGTTAGTGAGGGCATTGGCCAGAGTCTCCAGTATGAGGGTCTGGTTATGGATGATCTGCGCCAGGTCTCCGAGGGGTGGGGTGGTGGTAGTTGTTCTCCTTCTTGACTTCCCCCTCGGTTCTGGCTTACTTCTTGTTCTCCTTGGGGGAGATCCTGTTCAACGGGATGTGCTCCGACACTAGCGGCTACGGGGTTCCGGCCACGGGAGGCCCTCGCGGCGTTCCGGGGGGTCACCTGTTGATCGGGTAGATTGGGGTTACGTTTATGTGATGTTTAAGTTGTTTAATTCGTATATATAAGGCAGAATCTACCTCCTACCGGTACTCATATAAATAAGCAGCACACAACAAACCAGCACACAACAACAAGCACAAACCATTTTATTACTGCAAGGGGGGTACAACTTAGGGTAAAGCTAGGTCTCGTACTACTCGTCTGGGATCAGTCACAACAACAAAAATGGCTGGGGGCACATCACTAGGGTGGCGCCGGTCATTTTACTCGCGAGGCAGGCCTTCTTCTGGGGCGGAGAGCGCGAGTGACCCTTGCTCGCCGTCCTCTGGGTTTCCACCGGTCAGGGGTTGTGCTGCAGCATCTCCTTCGGCGGCAGCAGCGGAACTTTCAGGGTTCTCGGGTGGGCTTGTGTGTTTCTGAAGAGTGTCCCCCATCCTATGATGGGTGTCCCGAGTAAAACATGGTCCTCCCCTATTGCCGGGACTGGTGTTCCGCTTTGGGTCCAATCTTGCATGCGCCGATCTCGGGCTTGCCTGAGGCTCTCTTGGGCGACTGCTTCGCTACTAACCGCGGCTGCGGCTCTCGCCTCGGCATGGGCGGCTCGGATCTGCTGTATCCTCACCGCGAGCTCTGCTTGCTCGGCTCGATGGGTCTGCTCCCTTAGAAGGTTGGCTTGCTCATCAAAGAGTTGGTCCAGGGCGGCTAGGTAAGTAGCCACTTGGTACAGGGGGCCTTCTTCGTGGCGTCGTCGCTCCAAGTTTCTCATGCGGGCTTCCCAGACTGGGGTTCTGATGGCCGGCGGGAAGAACTTCGCTGGCGTAGGGGCGAGGTGTTCTTCAAAAATCCGGCACAAATAACGGAGTGCTTTTCTGATGGCCAAGGGGTAGGTGTCTTGGTGTCTAAACCCTGTGGCGGTCGCTCGCCAGGGCTGGATGTCGGGGTGGCGGTTGCTCCTGGCGATGACCAGGATCACCCTGCAGCGGAGGGTACCATGGTGCTCGTACTCTCGGCTGTAGTACCTTGGGCGTTCCGTAACGCCAAGGCCTTCCAGGGTGTCGATCAAGAGGCTGGGGAATCCAGGTGCAGCTTGGCAATCACCCTGGGTCCATCCTTCCTCAGCCATCTGAAACAGAAACGGGGTAAACAATCTGGTACAGGTGCAAAAGCGAGTAGATGATATTTATTAATACAACAAGGGTGGTACAGTTTTCGTGGTCATTAGGGTAGAGTTTTTGCTAGGGGTGCTAATCCTATCATGGGGATTCTTCCTCGGTCCTGATAGAGCGCTTCTTTATCGGAAGGAACCGATCCATCTCGTTTTCGGTCTGAGTCCCCTTATCCCAATGGGTTTCCATGGGTTCTTCTTCTTCTTCTTCGATCCATCCACCTATCCCGTTGCGGTTCTCGTATTCTTGCATCTGGGCCTGGAGGGCGGCTAAGGAATACTCGGCGTTTGCGGCTCTTGTCCGTTGTTCCTCCAGCTCCTGGGTTAACTTTTCAACCCCATGGATTAGCTTCTTCAGTTGTGCCGACTGTTCGCGCAGAGTGCATCCAAGCCAGTAAGGTAGATGGATAGGTGGGAGACCGCATCTTCTAAATCTTCTTCTTCTCGTCCAAGTCCCCTCATCCGGGCAATCCAAGTGCGTCCACTTCTTTCAGCGGGTGGGAAAAATCCCATAGGAGTCCGCTGAAGGTAGTGCCTGTAGAGCACACGTAATCGGCGCAGGGCTTTACGGGCGGCCTTTCGGTAGGTGTCGGGGAATCGGAAGCCCTTTGTGGAGATGAACCACGGGTCTACTTCAGGGTAGCGGGTGCTTCTCTCCATAAAAATCATCATGTCACACCGGAGGGTGCCCCCGGAGATGTATTCTCGGTAGGCATACTCCGGTGGTTCCATAACCCCAACGCGTTCCAGGCTGAGCAACAATAACTTGGGAAGGCCAGGCTCTGCGTAGCAGACTCCGTTGACCCATCCATTGTCAGCCATCTGGAACAGGGTAAAAAAATTAGTGGTGAGTGTTTGTGTGAGAAAAGAGCTAAGCCAGCGCAAATCCTAGGGCTTAAAAAGGGTTTCGCTCCTAGGGTCACGTCCTACGGCCAGCCTACGGCTCTGATACCACCTGAAGCGTCCCCCATCAGGGAAGACTTAAAAGTGTTGAATTATCAGTCCCAGGAGGCTGATAACACTTTTATTACATCAGATGGTACATCACCGTACAACTCTACGCGGTAATGGGCAGTGAAGCGCCACTATCGCGAGGATTACAACCAGAACCCACACAACTACACTAGCGACGAACAAAGGATCATCAGAGTCTTGCGCCATGCGGAATCCAACGGTGGCCTCAACCACAGGCAAGACTGGGTGCAGGACGAAACCCTACTCGTTGTCTTCGGGGACGTAGTCTGGGTCTTCCACTGTAAAAATAGGAATGGGGTGAGTACAAACGTACTCAGCAAGTCCAATCACACCCACGGAGGGGGGTAATACAGGAATTAATGCAAAGGGCAATCCAAGGATACGGTTAGGGTTTATTTGCGGAAAACTCAGTTATATGCAAGGGTTCATTTTGAAAACACTTTTCAAAACAAGTTTTTCCAATACCAAGAAGCACACGATGTTGATCCACACAGGATCCCAGTTTTAAACTGCTACCGGACTCCCCGTCCGCCGTAGCACACGGCACAACTGCCGGACACTTTTCCAAACAACTCACACTAGCCCATCCATTCCCAAGATAAACACTAGTTATGTGACCACACCGTAACTTGCCCAATACCGTGGGCACGGCTATTCGAATAGATTTTAACTCTGCAGAGGTGTGCAACTTTACCCACAGGTGGGGTACCACAGCACGAACACCTTAGTGCCGGTGCAGATCCCAACAAAGCCATTACCCACCTTAGCTAGACCTGACTAGCCACCACGGGATCCATCAAGGGGTCATTCGACCTAACTCCGAGGTTTAACCGGGGCATAAGTCACACAGAGCTTATCCCGTCTCCTTGATCACCCGTTGCTCTCAGCTCTCCTGATGGCTATCAGACTAACTAGTGGGATTTATGCTAAGCCGTTGCCCATACAACGGTCAAGCGGTTTGCACGACAGGAAGCTAGGTGAGATGTCACATCAACTCGGTCCTTAGGGGTGACAAGATGGATATCTCCCTTCCACGCTCAACCACACAGGTACGAGCACACCATCGGCAATTCACACAGAAATGCCATCCATCCCGTCTAACTCACTTTTCAAAACCACACTTTATCCCTTCCCACACGCACACACATTTTCTTTATAAAACCAGGTGGTCAAAGTATGGTTGTCACAACAAGGGTGGCTATCCTACCATGGTTACGGCACGCAAAACCATGCAACTTTATAAAACAGGCCATCGGGTTGTGTTTATAAAAACTAGGACAAAAACATGCATCAAAGGGCGGAATTGAACTTGCCATCGTCAAATCCTTGCGGGAGGTCCTGATCGTAGCACTGTCCCTCGGGCTCGGGGTCGCAGAACTGGTCCTCGTTCGCTTGGTCACAGTCGGGACCTTCCTCGTTCACTCCGTGTCCTACGACGCAAACAAACAGGCACACAATCAAGCACAAGAACTAAAAGCTTTTATCGTCGAGCTTGAATCGGAAATAATTTAGTTACGGAGGTCGGGGCAATATCTCTGGGTGGTTTCTTAATGGCATGGCTAAAACTATACTAGAAAGGGAGTGGTGAAGTTTCGGGTCGATCGGAGGTCGTTTCGCGCATAAAATGACGCACTAAAGAGGGTTTTAGGGGTTAAACGGGGTCTAAGGACCTGTTCGTAATTATCCAGGAAGAGTGAGGACTTATTTACGATTTCCTAAAGGTATCCTAAGTATGTTAAAGTGTGTCGAATATAACTAGGTTTGCGTATTGAGGGGTTTGTTTTGAAATAATAAAGAGAGTAGGGTCTCATTAGCAAAAGAAGTAGTTAAAGGAGAGGGGGGGGGGGTCCTTTGGGGAAAATAGGAAAACAGGAGGGGGTTTTGGGCCAAAACGGCCCCCTTTCTTCCTCCCCTCGCTAACAGGAACAGAGGAGGAGTGAGGAGGGGCGCCGGCGGCCAAATCCGGCCACCTAGGGCTCGGGGCGGCTCGGGTGAGAGGGGGAAAAGAGAGAGGGGGTCACGGGGAACTCGTTCCCGGCCTCACCTCGGGCCGGGGTGGTGCGTGGGGCGGGGCGACGGCGGGCCGTGGGTGGCGGCGGAGGTGTTCGCGGCGGCGGCACTGTGAGCCGGGGAAGGAGCGGGCGGTGGCAGTGAAGGCTGTGGGGAAGGAAGGAGCGGGATGGGAGCCTATTTATAGGCAGGGGAAGGCGGTGGGGAGGCGGGGCCGCGCGGTGACCGGCCTCCGGGCTCGGCGGGGCGCCATTAAAGGCGTGCGTCTGCTTGCCCGCGTCGTGACGCGGCGCGCGTGCAAGCACAGGACGGTGAGGCGGCGGCGCGTGCGGCGGGACGGGACACGGCACGGCGGGCGGCGCGTCGTTGCAGCTAGGCGTGCGCGTGTAGGCGGCGTGCGGCTCGGCGGGCGGCGCGCCACGCGGGAAAAACAGGGCGCGCGCAGGCGACGTGCTGCACGGCGGGCGGCGCGGCACGCGGCGCACGCGCGCGCGGGCGCGGGTGGCGCGACACGGCGTCGCGCAGGTCAGGGGCGTGGCTCGGCACGGCACGGCGCGGGGGCGTGGCGCGGCGCGACGCAGTGCACGACTGTGCGGCGCGGCCGGGCAGGGCTGGCGCGGTGGTGCGGCAGGGGTGCGCGGCGCGCACGGGCACACGCGCGTGCGTGTACAAGGGAGGAGGGGCCGAAGCTCAGTACCAAGCAGGAGGGGCGGCGCTCGGGAGCAGGGGAGAGGAGAAGGAGAAGAGGAAGGGAGGGAAAAGAAGAAAGGGAGAAAGAAAAGAAAGAGAAAAGAAAAGAAATAGAGGGAAAGAAAAGAGAAGGGAGAGAGAGGGAGAAAGGGAGGGGCGCGCCGGCGCCGATCGCGGAGGCGACCGCGGTCGGTCGGCCGCGCGCGTGCCTCGTTCGCGTGTGGCGGGATTCGTGTGCGCGACGCGCGCACGCAGCGCGAGGAGATCAGAGGGGGGAAAAGAAATGCGTCGGCGCCATTCGCGGCCGCAGCCGCGGCCGGTCGGCCACGCGCGCGGTATTCGCGCGAAGAAAAGAAGTCGCGCCGGCGCTAATCCCGGCGGGCGGTCGCGCGTGGGCAACGAGCCATCGAGCGACGCGGAGCGATCAGTTAGAGTTAGGGTTTTGACATCGGATCGTTTTTACGAACTATTCTAGCGCAGGATTTAATTAAGTGAATTTTCGGGGCGTCACAGAAACAATCTACACAAAAATAAATATTCTGATGCTATAATTTAGATCGAGTAAATTTAGAAGAGATAGTGGTACCTTTGGAGTGTTTCTCACCGGTTATCTTGCTCTAGAGACTTGTATAATAGTAGATCGACCTCAAACACTAGAAAGTTAGTCTCACAAGCAAATAACTAATAAAACAAGTAAGGAGCACAAGAGAGAGATAGAATTTGTCTCCCAAAAGAGCTACGTCTCCGTTGAGAAAGGATTCAAGAGACGGTGCTCAAGAACCCATATGCTCCTCTCTCAAGGGTGAGACCAACGATCAAACCTAAGGTCACTTACTATGTGTTCCTCCGAGAGGAATATCGATTATAAACTTCCCGTGGTGCTCACAACTTGCTTGAGCTCGTGAGCGAGCGACGCCTAGCTGTCTAGGAGCTTGAAGCTCCAAGAGTAACAAACTTGAATCCACCGGCTAGATGAGGATGATGTGCTCAAGAGATGGAACGGAAGCTTACTGGCGCAAATTTTTGCTCTTGCAACAATCTCACTTGAATCCCCAAAGAAAATCACTCAAGAATGAAGAAAGAGGGAGTGAGAGAGCTCTTCTTTTGGTTGTGGATGTTTCTTGTCGAAGTGAGCTAGAGAGCTGTGAGTGAAGGGGTATGGGGGGTATTTATACCCCCTCTCACAGAAAACTAGCCATTGTCTAAAGGGTACCCGAATACTCCATATATATGTTCGGATACTCCGGATACAGGGGCCCGGAGACTCCGGACTCAGAGCAATTTACGGACGGGGAACAGTTACCCGGAGTCTCCGGGTATATGTCCGTATACTCCGGACATCATTGTCTGGATATTCCGGACCAAGACCGGGACACTCCGAGTTTTGTAGGGATTTTCATAAGAAGGCTATTTATAGTGGTTGGTTTGATTCTCATGGTTTTTGTAGGTTCTCTTGAGCACAACTACCACGTCAACACCAGTAGATCAAAGTCCCTCTTGATAGTACGACGTTTCTATACTCAATTTCAATAAAAATCTAATTTTTCAAGTAAATTTGAAACGCCGCTTTTCATTTCCTTTTTGAGGGGTCATGCTTCATAATATGCTTTGTTGAATCACCCTTAGCACCTACACACATGCTGGATAACACGATTAAATATACATGTGCTTTGTCATCTACCACCAAAACATACTAAGGGGTCTAGATATCTTTCAATCTCTCCTTTTTTGGTGATTGATGACAATCCACGTGTATCTCATTTGATAATCATAAAGATTTAGTAAGAATTTTTCAGATTTTGCTAGACAGTATTCTGCTTCCTTCTAGGGATAATCCAATTTTTCGAAGCTTCTAGAAATCCTATCACGAGCTTCAAGTATTTTATATTGATCATTGTTCCAAAACTATGTATGTAATTTTTCCCAAAGTTTTTAGGATTTGTTAGGTATTTTTCATGGTTTAAACATTATCTGTGACTTTATAAAATTGTTCAGAACTGGAAAAATATTTTATCTGAATAATTCAGAAAGCTAAACCCCCTTTGGATGGACCGAGCCTGCGAGACCCGCCTTGGTGGCCCCGACCACAGCCTGCGAGGCCTCCTGGTGCACTACGCCCGCCCTGTCCCCATAAACCTGTGCGGAACTCTAAACCCCAAGCACACATGTGGCGGAACCGCCCAATTTATCCCATCTTAAGAGCGTTTGATCACCCTTTTACAAAGATCCAGCTAACTCTCTTAAAATGGAACAAATCCGGTAGTCCGTCAGGTTTCACCTGATTCAACCACTGTGCAACCATGTCTTAGACATGCATACAAGATCATTTTGCATAGGAGCATCAGATTTTACACACAGATATTGATTGTAGATTGGAAAAACAAGATGAGATTTATTACACCTTAAGCACAAACCTTAGTGCAAACTAGTTCTACAGAGTTTCACACATAGATCCCGCGGTCGTAGGGTTTGATTGTTAAACTTACCTTATTACAAGGTTTTAAGTTTTTGAAAACATCTAGAGGTATATGGACTCATGATACCCTCTAGGCTTTGAAGTCTTTGACCTCCAAGCTCCTCTGAGTACGAAGGTACTCAGCAAAACTGACCTGACTACACAAGTATAAAAGTAGGATCCAAGAATATGCAAGGCTTGTTGAGTGGACTGGTCTGTTGGTTGAAAGCATTGGACTTGAAATATATACATCTACTATAGAAGGAAACAACAATTAAACCGTAACCTATGACATCTAGTACCTCATCAAACCAGCATGTAATAAACTAGTTCAGCACTCAACTTTTATGATCATTGCATCTCGTTACTCTACGATGTTCAAGCGACATCAAGCGCTATTCATAACCAAGAAGTGCGACATCCTGCATGAGATACCTAGCCACACATCACGTACATGTTCCTAGCAAACCCTACGTGGTAACCTTTCATGAGGAAGATACTAAACCCTGAACTAGTCTACTCAGACCCAAGTTCGCAACCCCGTATTTGACCCTCCATCAGGCCCGATCACAATACGGGTTTCAGGCTATGACCCCCCCTCCCGTGGGGTAGAAATCCTGGTTCAAGTATTTAGGTCAACCACACTATTCGGCATACTGGTTCCATATGTCAGCATGTGACCAATATATCCAAAGCTTGATCAAGATTAAACATGCCATAAGTTCCTTATATCTTTCTTTCTGGAAGTGAGGACATAGCCAAAACTCCATTTCTGCTCTGCACTCAACAACCAGCCATACATTCCGCTCGATAGAGCGCATTTAAGAGGAACCTTGTTTTTAATTGAGCTGGGTATGACAGTATCGAGGTGCTGGAGCTAGGTATAGACTACGGTTGACTAATGTTTGACTAATCTTTTCTGAGTAGGTGGCAAAGATATCCTTAGCTCAAGAAAGGTATACATGCATCAAATAGCTTGATCACGCAACTCCTAGACCTAAGCATTCAGATGCAGTTCATAAAATATTAACATAAGTTAATCGAAAATAGTAGGCCTAGATGCTCCGGTGCTTGCCTGACTTCTCTTCACGAAGTGAAGCTTCGGCTTGGAGTTCCTTGGCAAACCTTATCTTGATCAACTTTCTTTCTCCTCTTCCAAAACTTCAGCCGTCGGATTGACGAGCTTGATCTAGACAACCTCGACTTTAGATTCTAAGAATATGATATGCAGAGTTAGTGCATACAGAACAATTTAGAAAATGAATCACAAGTTTCCTTCTCGATAAAGTTGCAATCCAACACCTAACTACCCCTCTAAAAACCCTAACACATTGTATCATGTTTATCTAAACCCTAAAACAAATTTTAAGCATTTATTTAAAGTGAGTTTCAATTATTCTACGCTAACAAACCCTAATTTCCTACTTATTATTATTTCTAAATATTTCTAATAATTGGTTAAGAATTATCCATATTTTATAATTATATGAAATAAGAATTTAAGTATTTATTTAAATCCTTTAAGAATAAAGGAATAAATAAATATTAAAATTTATTATAAATCTAGGATTATTATATTTTCAAGCATAACGGAAAATAAAAAACCTAACAAAATTTATTTGGCTATTTTTGGATTTTTTTACAATTTATAATAATTAAAAAATTTATCGAGCAAATAAATAAAATCTAAACTAGGTTTATTTGCACAAAACCCCCTAGAACTTTCTAATCTCTTGCACATCTACGCTTCCCCCCTCTCTCACTTACAGGTGGGCCAGCCACCTCTTCTTGCCTCCTCTATGCAAGGCTCGGCTCAATCCGAGGAACAGGGGCGGCGGCTCCTCCCCCTGGCTCGTCGGCGGCGAGCTTGCCGGCGGCCCAGGCCTGCCCCCCCGCCCCCCCTACAGTCAATCCGCGCCCCAGCTCGCACCTCCCCGCTCCTAACTGGCCCCCTCTCTTTGACTCTGCCCCTCGCAGAACCTGCCCACGGCGGCAACCCGAGGGCCGGCGAGGAGTGAACTGCGGTGGCGCACGGCCACAGAAGAACCGGCCCATCCGGATACCCCACGCTGCGAGCACCCCCACGCTGCCAGAAAACCACCAGAGCCCTCACGCGCGACCAAGCCCCACCGGAGCAGGGCTCCCCGCGGTGGCGCCCATGGCGCGGAGACGGGCTGCGGCGAGAGCCGCGTTCTGGTTCGGCCAGAACCGCTCCCGGACAACAAACGGCGGCATAAGCACCACACTCTCCCCTATGCCCCCCAACGCGGCACCTTACACAAGGAAAAAGGCCCGGACATCTATCTCACCAAAGGCCCGGCGCCTTCGGCTCGACGGCGGACAGGCGGCGAAGGCGATGGTGGTGTGGCCGCTGTAGCAGAGGGTAGGGGCCGGGATAAACTCAAACTGGTTGATGGTGGCTTTCTGGTGGTGGGGGTCGGAGGAATTGGACGGGGGCTGAGGGATGGCGGCGAATTTCTCCGGCGAAGGAAGCTCGGCCGAGAAGGGAGCAAATGGCAGGAGGAAGAAGAACATGCCCCTTGGAGGGTTTTTATTTGAATCGAACCACCTTTCCTCAAGGCCACCTCATGCTTGATCAATTCGTTCTGGCTCAAGCTCGAATAATCGACGCGTGGCATGCTTTGAATCTCGCCGGGAACTTGAATGGCGGTTTGGGGAAGAAGATAAGAACGCCCGGTACTGTAGCTGTCTGAATGGGGTGCATTTCACTGCAGACCCCGAAATTTGAACCCTAATTTCTCCACATTTCGCTACTAAACATTGAAATCCACCAAAATACAAGTTGTAGAGAATTCATCCAGATACCTGTTTTACATTGTACACTTTCCTTGATTCGAGCTTCATCCTGTTCAAAAAGAGCTCTGAACATTGCTGTTTGCATGGAGTCAAAACTGAATGTTTCTGAACCTGAAACTCGCAGTGCATTTTTCTCAAAATTCTTCCACAGAAAATCAAAATATCCAAAAAGCAAAGTTGTAGGTTTGACAATTATCTAAAACCTTTGCTTCAGGAACCCTTGCTTAGTTGTTCTCTAACCCTTCCAAATATTGCTATGAACAGTAAGGGTTCAGGCAGTTTTTCTGAAATTTCTGAGTTTTGATTCAAACTGCCTATTTTTTAAATTGATTTTGAATGACCTTCCAAAGGTTTTTACCCACAAAAATGGATCCTCATTGCTTCCCAAGAATCCAGCTTTACAATTGAGTACTTTTCATCCAAGGTAGATGTAAAAATTTCATTTTATTTAGGCTCCAAGTTGAGCATTTATCACTGTATAGCCACACTTGGAAAGTGTTGAGCTGTTTCACTATTTCCTTCAAACTTTGAGCCCTTCGAATAAATGCTTATGATCTTCAAAACACCCCAACTTTGGTTGCACTACAAAGTATGTACTTTGTACTAAATTTCCATGTAGATTCATGGTTGACTTGCTTAGCAATATTTCAAAATGTAAGCTGTTGAACATTGCTAAGTAGTTATGTTTGTCAATTCATGTGACCCTTCAAATTCAACTTCTTTCTTATGGAATTTGAATTCCATACTTCAAATTTGAATGTCTGTTATTGAAATATGCTGTTTGACACTCTTCAGAGAGTTTGATATTCAAATTTTCCAAAATTTGGACAAAGTTTGACCAAATTTGACCCCATTTGATTTTTCTTCACTCGTTTTCCTTTCGTTTTCTGTTCTTCTTTCATTTCCATCTTCTTAACCCTAATTACTTAGAATTAGAGTATCTCCAAGAGTCCAGCTATCCTGATTTGGCTAGCTAAAAAAAGAGGAACACCTTAGAAATACTGACCGTCCCCGCTATTCCCCTCGCTATTCCACTGACCGTCCCCGCTATCTCGCTCAGCAAAGATCCCGAGCCAAGAGGGCTCCATATCTTCTCATCCCGTGCGCTCCACTATCGCCCCTCGCTTGCCATGGAGGACGTGCCCCTGCCTGCCGTGGAGTCCGGAGCGAGAGAGGAGGAGGCGGCCGCGGGAGGTCTAGGCTGGGTGCTGCTGCCGGAAGTGGATGATGTTATGGGGCCCACACGTCTATGAGTTGGAGAGAGGAGTGGAGAGAAGAGAGTTGGATAGGAAGAGTGAGATTTGACTTCTAGCCAAATATAGAGAAAAAATTTTAACTAAATGGATAGCTAAGAGGGTGTTTAGTTTTGGAGGGTTAAACTTTAGTCCTGTCACATCAAAAAGAATTTTATCATTTAGAAGTATTAATTAAAATCTAATTACAAAGCTAATTGCATAATCTCTAGGCTAATTCCCGAGACAAACTAATAAAATATATTAATTCATGATTAGTGGAGGGTTACTGTAGCATCACTATATCAAATCATAAAATAATTAAGCTCATTAAATTCGTCTCGTGAATTAGCGTCCATTTGTGCAAAAATTTTATAAACAGAATTTATTTAACAGGATAAATTTTATCTTTTCGGAACTAAAGGGTCTAAACGGAAATATAAAGTGTGAGAACTGGCTTAGGGTTTGGAGACGCTCTCCGTGCTTTTAGTTGTCACATCACGTCCCCTGTTGCCTCGCCTATGCCTGCGCACACTGCCGCCGCCGCTGCGGAGCCGCTCGGCCGCGCCGAGCGCCGTCGCCCCTTTCCCGCGTCCGATTCGCAGCAACCCGCGATCAATCAAGCGTGCAGCCATCACCACGAGCATCACCACGCCGAGCCGCACCTACTCCACCACCCAGCATCTTCTTTCGCCACCTGACGAGCCCCGCCACCGCCGCCGGGCTAAATTCCGGCCAAATCTAATCCTTCTCCGCCGTCGGTGAGCGCCCCATCTCCTCTCTCTCGAGCGCCCCTCGTCCGAAGTCCCCGGCCGCCGGAACGCAGGCCAGCCGTAGCGCCCAGAGCCGCCGCCGGTCACGCACACGAATTCGTTGTATGATAATTAAACAAATCTGATTTCGCTGCAAGAATTCGTGTGCCTGAGATCAAGCCAGAGGTGGAGGTGGAGGCGGACGAGCGGGCGACGGAGATGGTCGGCAAGAAGGCAGTGGCCGCCAAGAAGGCGGCGGAGGCGGATGAGGTGGTGGACGGCGAAGAGGAGGGGGAGGTGGCTGCCGATGGGGAGGATGACGGGGAGGATGCAGTCGATGGGGAGGAAGATGGCGACGAGGATGATGAGGGAGAGGGCGAGGAGGACGATGAGGAAGAGGATGTGCAGGGGGAGGAGAAGGAGGCGGCGGGGGTCATAGAGATCTCCGACGAGGATGACGATGACAATGGGGAGGCGGCGAGCGGTGACGGCGATGATGACGATGACGACGACAACGATGATGGTGAAGACGACCAGGAGGTATAATTCCGTGCTGGTAGATCTGTGTACTGTTGCTTCTGTATGCATCTTTTTTGTTGTTAATCTTGTGCTGCGATTGATTCCTCAAAAAATATCTAGATCTGTCATGCTCTGTTCACGGAAGAACAGATTTTCGTAGTGCTTTCTTCTCAGATAACATGCATCTGTTTAGTTCTTACGTTTTCCCGTATGTCTGAGTGTTTCGGGCAGCTTTCTTGTCGTAGCCTTATATGTGAAGGTTAAAAACTCTCGCTCTACTTCCTGTGATTTCTACCTTGTTAGTGCAAAAATTAGTGTCTTCGGATGTCCATGTCATACTAAGGCTTAGACATCTGGATCTGTCTAAATAAAGTTTTTTGGCCAACTCTGCAAAAAAGATTTCGGAGTCTATGTTGTTCGTTAGATCTGGGGATTGTACCCTGCCGCACACTATTTGCCTGCCCTTTCACTGGTCTTGTTGTTTGTAGTTGCCATTGAAAAGATGCAGGAGTTTTTATTTGCATTATCGACTTGTCTTGCCTTTTTGGGTGGTCTGTGGTGTGTAGCCCATCAGAGGCCCATCCGGTTTCTCCAGAATATTCCCTTGGATTTGTTTTTTATTTTATTTTTTTGTTTTGACGAAAAGAAACATTTGTTTTTGACTTCTTATGTTCATGAGCTATACAACTGAGACTAATATGTCTTAATCTTATTTTAAGGATCCAACTCTAAACATATGGGCTTGCTTCATGCAGTTCATTCCGGCTTTCAACTTATGTTTGGAATTTTGACTCTGAACATCTGGGCTGCAAGAGATCTAACTATTTTGAGACTTTTACCATAGTAGCCTTTTTAGAACTGAAGTTTGCTTAACTCTTCAAAAATGGAAATTGTTTGTTAAGATTTTCTTGAGGCTTAATCATGTGCTTTTGGAGATGATCATTCTTATCAGAGGTTGTTTCTGGAGAGCGTCTTCCTTAGGCATATGGGCTGGTGCCTACCCAAAGATCTCCTAGTGCTGCAAAAGAACTGATTTGCCATTCTGATCTAAAGGATTTGTTGCATACTTGTACCAGCTATTCATGGAGGAATATGGGCTGACTATTTCAGCATAACTATCTAAGAGCCCATTGATGTCTTTAGTTATTTTGTTAAATCTACGCAATTGGAAACTATCAGTTTTCTTGCGGCTTATGCTGTGTGCCTTTGGAGCTGATGATTTCTATCAGAGGCTGTTTCTGAGGATGAGCTCTGCAAAGAAACTGATTTGCTGTGTGATCAAAAGCACCTGCTCTGTTTTTCCTCTTTTGAAAAATAGAGCTTTGTTTCAAGTGGCCTAATTTCTGGTAAAATGGAAAAAGTTATTGCTATCCAGTGCAAAGAGTGAGAGCACCTTATCCTCCATGCTCTTGCTGGGAAATGACGAGAACATATTCTAAGGTTGTTTCTTAAGGTAGATAAATGTTATCTACCTCTTGATTATACCTTGCACGTCAGTCTGATCCCATACTCTGTAGATCTGAGCCTAATATACATATGTATTAATCTTTTGGTGAATCAAGTCAGGTTTCTTGAGTTTTTCTGGTTGTTTTTTTTCTTCAGAATTTTTATGTCGGCGTGTTTGTATGGTTACTTACTTATGCTGCTGTATTTGGGAAGTGATGAACAATTCATTTCAGATATCCTTTTATGGATTTATGTATATGATGGAAAATTGCACGTCAGTCTGATCCCATAAACTTATTTGGCATTAAGGATTTTGATTGAACTATCTTTAGAAAGATGAAGCGGATTGCTTTGACATCCTTGTGAGATCTGGACTATGGTGGTTACACTGGTTGAAATTCTGCAGGAGGAACTGGGAACAGAGTATCTGGTCCAGCCTCTAGGTCGGGCTGAAGACGAAGAGTACTCCAGCGACTTTGAGCCGCAAGAAAATGGTGATGGCAGCGAGGATGAGGAGATTGACAAAGAAGATGATGCTGATGATGGTGAGGATTCTGTGAAGGTGCAGTCCTCTGCAAAGAGGAAGAGGTCAGGTGATGATGACGACGAGGGGGATGATGATGGTGACGACGACGATGATGGGAGGCCACCATCAAAGTGATAGCCCGACTCATGTCTTGGATATTTGACCTTGTGCAGGGTGCTAAGGAAGAAGGAAAATAATAATTCCCAGGTCGTTGGTAAATGGTTGTAGCAGCTGAAACTTTGAGAGTCCAGTGTTCATCGTGGTAGTTAGTGTCTACCGCTGATGTTGGTTAACAGCCTCCCAAAACTTGATGTATGGGGGTTAAAAACATGAAGCTTGGTTTATGCTTGTGTAGCTTCTAATTCAGGTCTGTGGATGCTTCTGAATCTTGGTCATCACACACCTTTTGAGTGCTATCGTTATTTGCTCGCTTCGTGAATAAGATTTGCATATTTCAGATGGTAATTCTGTATTTGTAGTAAAGGTAGATATTAACTTCAATTGGGATTCTGCCCAAACTTCTGAAAACTCGCCTGATTCAAGTTGCCGTTCGATCTGGCCTCTGCACACATCAATCTGACCTCAAAGTTGTCTCAACCGAGTGCTTTTGCTGGTCCAAAGAAAATGAAATTTCTCAAAATATTGGGAGAAACACTAGAACGTTCGGTTTCTTTATTACAGTTTATTTTCTTGTTTATCTATGCTCTTTTCTAGAGAAAGAAGTTAATTGCTAATTGTTATTTGTTTAAAAGTCATTCTTCTGTATTTAGCCTATGCAAACCTTTCACTGTCATTTAAATCTGGTTGCCCATCTGTGGGCTATTGAGTAGCTTCTGAGCTGGGGCCTCTCGTGGTCAATGACAATGGAAGATGGAACCGTTTATACTTGAACAAAATTTTCATGGAATAAATTGAAGGTCAGCTAGCCTCACTCACTCTTCTTCTACATGAAGAATGCTGTATTACCTCCACACACGTCACATCAGTGATGCTACTACTAATAAAATTAAACCTATAATAACAATTGCATCTCCATGCTTGTTTCATATAAACTTTCTTCATTGGCTGTTCTTTTTTCTGGTCGTTTCTTCTCTCCGTATCAGCATGCAACTCAATTTGCCATGCTTGTGGTTCCTCTAGAAATGTGAGCGTGTATCAAACCAGGTGATGGCTTGCATTGGATATGCATTAGCATGCAGTTCTCTTGCATTTTATCTGTAAAAAAAAACTCAGGCGAGATATTTTTCATGGATTGATGTATGCTACCAAATAGTTTTGTGGTCTTTTCAGAAAATGAAGCTTAACTTAACTGCTTCAGAAAGTATCCAGTAAGCTGTTACTCATCTTATAATAATATATATCACCGGAGGCCAACCTGCTCTTCTTGGAGTCCACCTGTGACCTGTTGGCATTGGCTTTTCATATATAGATACCACCTCCGCCCTAGAAAACGTGGATGATCGCTTTGTCGATATTGATCTTCATCTCATGATTTTTACTGAACAGAATATCACGTTTGAGTTGCTCTTGCTTATTAACCGAAATTATAAAATGCTGCAGCCGAGGACACCTACACCTACACCTTCTTATAAGGCCATTTTAAGGTTACGTTTGGGATGGCTCCAACTCTATCTGGAACAGCTCCACTCCAAAACTTCTGGTGGAGTTAGCTCTGGGTAGAGTTGGAGTAGGTAGAGTTAGCTCTGAGTGAAGTTGGAGCTAGGTTAGAGCAGGTAGAGTTAGATCTGGGTAAAGTTGGAGCTGAAGTTGGAGGTAGAGTTAGGGCGTGTTTGGCATGGCTCTGCTCCGTCCCGGAGCTGCTCTGCTCCAGAACTCCAGGGTGGAGCAACTCTGCTCTGGAGTTTTTGTGGTGTTTGGCAAGATTGGTGTTCACGGCTCCAGAAAAGAGGTTTTTGAGTGTGGAAAGATATTCTTACCCCTGTTTGTTGAATGTATGTTTGTTGAGCATGGTGAAGCATATGTAATTGTTTTTGCCATTAATTCATCAAAGGAAATTGAAATATTCGCCCACGATACTGAGAAATGAGTCATTGTACTGATCACAATTACTAAAATATTACAAGGCCATTGTCTTCATCTAACCTTCTAACTAAACATTAGATTCTAATTCCAAGCTAGAGAAAGAGATGTCGCTATTCTATCGCGAAATCCATCCATGGTAAGAAAGCTTGCTTCAGTTGTTGAATCATCAGAGGCATGTGGTGACACTGCATACTTGTTGTACCTATCAGGGATCGTAGGCACGAAGTTAGGATCTCGATCAAAGTTAGCAAAATCCACATCACCACTTGAGTGCTCACGAATGAAATTGTGGAGGACCATAGTGGCAGCAACAATCTTTTTTTGTGTGTGCATGGTATATTTAGGCATCTTGTACAATATTTGCCATTTCATCTTCCATAGTCCAAATGTCCGCTCAATAATGTTACGAACAGACGAGTGCACCCGATTGAACTTCTCCTTTGGACTATTAGGTTCCATACCTCTATGCCACTCGGGCAAATGATATCTTTCACCTTTGTATGGAGCCAAGTATCCCGGGCGGTTAGGATAGCCCGCATCTACAACATAGTACTTCCCTTCTGGAGGATGTGGGAAGTGATCTTCATCTACCTCAAATGCATGGTACAATACACTTGTGTCATGGTAAGACCCCGGTTGACCAGCAGCCACATAGGTGAAACGCATATCAAAATCACAAACAGCAAGCACATTTTGAGTTGGAATGCCCGTCTTTCCAATGTACCTAACTTGTTCATCAGGTGAAACAGAGACACGAATATGAGTGCCATCAAGTGCACCAATGCAATCCTTGAAGTGTGGATACGCTCTTTTATCATTCCGAATCCTCTTGTGGATGGTGGGAAAATTAGGATTGGTTGGTCTCAAGTACTGTTCAGCCATCGCCACCAGACAATCTAGCACCTCATGGAATTTTCTACTAATAGTTTCTCCTGAGTGTTTGAACTTGTTTTGGCACCTCCAATTGGACTCACAACCGGAACAAATGAATAGGAAAATTGCAAGTATCTCATAAGTATTCATATGTTTGGGACGAGTCTATCTTTCATCCCTTTCTCAACTTCAGCATACCCAACCGAATTCAAACACGTGTTGGGACGATTCCCTCTACGAACTTGTTCAGCAAATAATTTGCAAAGTTCCCGAGTGTTCACAGCATTCCAATCAATTTCAACCATCTAAAACAACTTAGAAATCATCAATTTCTATCCTCTAAAACATCCCCAATAACATGTTGCTGACACCTCTCAGCAATATTTTAAAAAATGGAGAACAAAATAAATTCAGAGGAAGCTAAGGATGCATATATGCTGTGTGCACCACTACTTTATGCTGCCACATGCTTCCATGCATCAGAAAATACTAGTGCTGGTATAATAGTTGTTGGCTTCATAAGATCTATACTACATGTTGCAGATAAAATAATATGACTTGTTCAAATGCACACTTGTTCAAATGCACGATATCCAAGTAAGAATTTTTTGCAAGTTTGATATGTAACCCACTGGAGAAATAGTATTTAGCATGTTGGGTTCTATACATTTATGATTAGAGATAGAACACTTATATATATTAAGGGAAAACTTGCACATGTGTCCTTTCAAATCATGATATATACATTAAAATCATCCACCAACAAACAGATACAAATACAAATAATCACAGTACATGGCCTTCCATCCTATAGTAAAAGAAAGCTTAATCTTTAATCATCTGTACAAAATGCTTAAAAGGAGCACATCAAAACAGAGTAATGCCTACTGCTAACCTTGCCGGCGGAGGGACACGCGGCGGGGGGCGATGCGGCGGGCGGGGGGCAGGGCCGATGCGGCGGGCGGGGGCCTACACGGGCGGGGGGCGATGCGGCGGGCGGGGGCCTACACGCGGCGGGGGGCGATGCGCCGGGCGGGGGGCGATGCGGCGGGCAGGGGCCTAGACGCGGCGGGGGGCGATGCAGCGGGCGGGGCGGATGCGGCGGCGGGCGGAGGCGCCGGGGGCCGATGCGGCGGGGGGCGGGGAGATGCGGCGGGGGGGGGGGGGAGATGCGGCCGGCGGGGGGAGATGCGGCGGGGGGAGACACGGCGGGGGGCCGGAGGCTGGCGGGGACTCGGAGGGCGGCGGGGGCCCGGAGGAGGGGCGGCGGCGGGTGGCCTCCCGGGCGGCGGCGGTTAGGGCAGAACGGGCGGTGGAGAGCTGTGGGTAGCGGGAGAGACGGGAGAGACGAGTTCGGGAGAGAAGAAAAGAACCAGAAACAAAACGTTTTCTTTGTAACGAGTGGCACTGGCGGGTAAATTCACTGGAACTCCACGACGACGTTCGTAATAGGAGCATTTGGAGCTGGAAACCTGGTGCTCCGTTGCTCCGCTCCAAGATACACTACTGGCTCCGGGAGCATTTTGCTCCGAAGTTGGGATGTTTGGCTGGCTCTGGCCTGCTCCCCTTTGGAGTTGAACTCCAGAGTCATGCCAAACACGCCCTTAGTTTTGGATGAAGTTGGAGCTAGATTTTTAAGGTGCTACTTTAGCTTTGGACGGCACCTTTACCTCTGGATGAAGTTGGAGCTAGGTTTCTAAGGTGTTTGACTATGAGGTGTTCTCAACTCCAGAAAATATGATTTTCAGGATGTATTGGCATTGTTGCCCTGGTTCGCAGGACCCACCTGTCATACACTTTTTTTTCTTATTTTTCTTTTGACGGTCAGCACCCATGGCGCCTCGTTGGCCACGGCAGCTCCCCCCGGCGGTCGGCGCGCACCGACGCGACGCCCGGCAGCGGCCGTAGCGCCGCGGCCTCGGTGTCCGCGAGCTGCGCCGCGAAGCTGCTATGCTGCTTGCCTACGTGAGATAGGAATGGAACAGGTGCTGGTTCTTGCGGTAAAGAAATCGGAGGGAGATCAGAGCAGAGAGGTGAGCTGAGGTGTCCTGCCCCCTTACAAGAACAGAGAGGGGCTGGCGGTGGTTTCTGGTTGGGGGAAAAATTGAGCACGGAAGGGATGCAGCTTTGCTTGGTGGATTGCTCGGTAGAGAGAGAGATGAGCACGGAAGGGATGCAGCGTTGCTTGGCGGAGGGGCGGCGCACGGCGGAGGGGCGACGCACGAGGCAGCGCATGGCGGAGGGGAGGACGGGGGCGGATGAGGCCGCCTCCTGGCGGCGGGGTGGCGCGCCCTGACCGGCGCCGGCGGTGGGAGCCGAGATGCCGGCGTCGGGAGGGAGTCGGGAGGGAGGGAATTTGACTGAACTCCACGTCTAAATCGATATTCGATGGTTCTAGAGCTGCAAAAAGAGGTGTTTTAGAATTCCAAACCAATTTGAACTATAGCTCCAGAAAATTCCATAGAATTTTGGAGTTGAGTTGTTTGACTATAAATTATTTGAAATTGATGGAGTTCAGAGCTATGCCAAACAGACACTAAATGCTAAACAGACCCTAAATTGGTTCATTACCTTCCCTTAGATCGCTGGAGAGAGCTTGCAGGTAAGAGGCAGGCAGCCCGTTTTCACCCAACACATATATTGCAAAGATTGAAATTCCCCGCAATGAAAGATATCATCTTTCGCCCTTTTTTTTAATGATCGGTAGCATCAGCATGCAAAATAGGAAGGAATCCTATCTTTCCACTATCCACTATTCTCTAGTCAAAAAGCATTAGCCAAAAATATATGCAGGTCCTTTTCTCTGCAGTCTTTGGTGGCCACAACAGAAGGATAATGCTACTGCCTTTGTTAGGTCCTGAACCAAGTTCATGGGGGGCTCTTATTCTGTTAGCAAACGCATCAGACCAATTGGAACTGGAATAATTCTTTTCTTTTGGCGCTGAAAAAGCAAAACACAATCAATTATAGTGAGGGTCAAAGAGTAGAAGTCATCTTGCAATGAAAAGAGAACGGTGAAAAGTATTAATTTTTAAGAATAGTGGAACACCCACAAAAACACATGAAAGTCTATGAGGCGAGCCACAGCAGTAAATGCGTGGAACACATGCAACCCAATCTTTATAATTAATATACTGATTAACTATGGAGAAAATTATGATTATGGTACCGGCTAACTACGATGAAACAGATCATTATGTTCCTCAGCTTGCTGAAGTGGTTTATGAGCGCAACAATCAGTTTGAAAGAAACCAGCATATATCAATCTAAAAGATTTATTTTGGGAATTCAGAAACCATCTTTTTTTATTATTTAGAATTGACAAAAAAATAAAGGCTAAATACATTCATTTAGAATCATCTTTATAATCTTGGCCTTCCTTTCAAGTCACAGTGGCAACCATGGTAGCTAAATAATCAAGTTGGCCACCTGAAAAGTCTGAGGTTACAATATTTATACATTGGCAATCTTTACACAAAATGAAGATTACAAATTCAAACTTTTTGCAATGTTCATTTGATACAGTACCTATTGTAGGTTGCTGGACGGTTCGTTGAGTACGAGGGACTGACAATGGCCAGAGGAGCAGGCCATGACTTATCTCAAGACAATCCAGTGTAGCAGTGAGGGCGCTTGTACTGACAACGCATGGTAAGCAAGTCTAACCAATCTAATCAGATCGGGTCAAGTGCTCCATCAAAACCTAAACAGTACAAAAGATTACACCCTACACAATTGCATAAGATGCAGAGGTGTCGCTTTCTTCTGCAGCACCAGACGCAGAGAGGTGTTGAAGCCATCATCACACAGGGACGGACTCCGTCACCGTGCTCCTGGCTCGTACGAAGCCACATCTTGTTATACGTCTTACGTATATTTTAATTCCGACAATTAATATTTTAATCATAACAAATTACGGTGATCTTGTGTTTTGTTGGATTCGGACTAGCTGAAACCAGATAAAATGATCGAAATAAAACTCAAGCTCAATGTAGTAGTAATCTTAGAGTAACAAGTTAGAGTAACGGAGTAAGAAGGAGAACAAGCCGAATAAGCAAAAGAATAAATAGCCAAATATTCTCTCCTCCAAGCTCTAGGGCTTTATTTACAGGGAGCAGGAGGAGGTTGTTTATATTTATTCAATTGGTGGGTCAAATATTATAAGTAGGTCCTTAAGATTTATAAAGAAGTCCCTGTAACTTATAAACACATCCCTTGACGCTGCAACTAAGTGTCTAGACCTCATAAATGAGCCCTTGGATCCCTAACTTAGCCTCTTTTATACTCTTTTATATAAATGGGGTCCCTAGCCTTAGCTGACGGCCTAGGCACACCCCAACAGCAACCCCTCAGCTATTTGGTCTTGGCTAGCACAACAAGTCCGAGTAGCTGATCTTGTTAAAAGAGGCATATCTACAATCCGAACTCCGGTTGCAAGAAATATCCTTTGCAACCCATCATGTGCGTCTCGCTAAAAACTCCATCCTAAAAATCCAGTAGGAAAAAAGGGCATGGAGAAAAGAGCACGCACATGTTTGAATTTGCACAAGTGCCA
Source organism: Panicum hallii (assembly GCF_002211085.1). Lineage (NCBI taxonomy): Eukaryota > Viridiplantae > Streptophyta > Magnoliopsida > Poales > Poaceae > Panicum > Panicum hallii. Next base: position 46,778,372 of record NC_038046.1, on the reverse strand, counting down.
ACTTTAGGTTATACCTGAGCTTCGGCCAGCGAGTGGCTCCATTTCCATGCTTCAAATAGTAGACCTTGCTACAAAAGCTAGTGGTCGAAGTAGTTGTAGCCGAAGGTGCCGCAACATCTTCAAGCCTTATCTCACGAGCACCGGGCAAGACTCTCTCATCTAGGATGGACTTGTCCTCCAGTATGCCCTCTAGCCCACTCTTGGCTAGTGTTTGTCAGATAAGTAGTTGAAGTAGTCGGCATAGATGACATAGATGTTGTAGTTGTAGCGATGATCGAAGGTGATGTAGTTGTCAAGCACTCGAGCCATTGAAGGTGATGATGAACCGGCAGGCCCCTCGAGCCGAAGTATCGACCAGGGCGAAGTCGTTGATGATGCCGAAGGTCACGGCGAGTCCCTCGAGCCGACGTAGCGGCAGAGGTAAAGTTGTTGACGATATGCCGAAGGTCACAGCGAGCCCCTCGAGCCGACGTAGCGGTGGAGGCGAAGTTGTTGACGATATGCCGAAGGTCACGGCGAGCCCGTCGAGCCGACGTAGCGGCGGAGGCGAAGTCGTTGGCGATGCCGAAGATCACGGCGAGCCCTTTGAGCCGACATAGCAGCGGAGGCAAAGTTGTTGACGATATCGAAGGTCATGGTGTCGCTTGATATGAGCAGAGACTTGTCGTTGCAGCGACGTGCGGCTGCTCGAAGGTGATGTAGCCTCGGGGCCGTATACATGTGTTAGGTTGGAGTTTTGCTGCTTGCTTGCTTGTGATGAGCTTGCTTGCATGTGACCTGCTGAATGGCGTTGCTTAATGGCTTCTGATTCTTGCCGTGAGCTTTTCCTTCGCTTGAAGTTTCTTTGATTGAAGCTGATCTGTGCCATTGGTTTTGGATGTTCATAATTCAGCTAGTGACCTTCGCTTGGTGTTTAGCCTGCAGTTCTCAGCCTTGTTGTCATGTAGCCTGCTTATTATTTTCCTAGTCGAAGGTGATGGGATGATTGAGCCTGCTTTGATCGCCAGCTTCGCTAATATATATAATGGACTGCTCTTATCTGTAGCATGTCTACTTCGATCGGAAATATTGAACTGTCGGCACCTTCGCTTGTTCGCTTGGGGAAAAGTGAAAATCAGACGATCATTAACTTGCTCCATGTTCGAAGGTAACACGGACAGACATATATATAGCTGCTGCTTCGGTGCATGTTGATCTGGGTCTGCCAGTTTCCGTTGACCGTTGGCCTTTGGCTTAGCCTGGCGGCTTTGTGCCACGTTCGAAGGTGAAGCTGCTACGGTTTTTCTTTGCTGCTTCTATTTTTGCTGGTGCCGAAGCTTCACGGTCTGACACGACAACAGTAGGGACTCCTTGTTGAAAACAACAATGCCTAGTAACTTTTTCTCTTGCATTTTCCTTCTCTGGGATGATAGGTTCGTATTTTTGCAATTTTTTTCTTTGACCGAAGGTGCTCAGCCATCAATTTTGGGCTTTTGCAAGTGGTTGGTGACCTTCGCTGTTGTCCTCTCTGTTTTTTTTAGCTTCTAACACATATCTTGTTTCAGCTTAACGCCGCACGATAGCGCGGAAGCTTCGCTCGAAGGATGCCCGAACACAACAGTAGCTCCGCATCGCGCAACGCGCCACGGCGACACAGTCGCGGCAGCTTCGCAACGCTACGTTTGCTTGAGCTTCCTGATAGGTGGTGGCTAAGTGGTGTTTTAATGCCCGGCGGCTTTGCGTGCATGCGGAGGTGACATTAGCAGTATTGCTGCTGAGTAGCTAAAGTTGCCAAAACTGCTGGATGGGAGGAAGGAGTGCGCAGTCGAAGGTGAGCTGCTAGCTTCTTTTTTTGCTTTAAGGTGATAAATGAGCTTCGATGAGATTGGCTGATTTCCGTTGGCCAGAAATGAGCGGCACGGCAAAAGTAGCTGCTGCCACGCGGAGGTGTGGTGCTTTGTCCTGGCATTACTACCGAAGGTTACGACAGCTTAGTATCTTTACGAGAAGGTTAGTGCTGAACCATCTTGTTGCCTCCGTCACCCTCGTAACCTTTTCTTAGTGAAACATGCCATATCGTATCACAACACTTATTGCTAGAAGGTAAAGTCTCATTGTAGAGGTCACAAGCCTCTTAGCTCCGAGGAGCTATTTCTTTCTTTGCCATGCATGAAGATGATGTGTTCATGTAATGAGATGATTTAATATATGCTTTTGATGTGTATAAATAGAATAAATGCATTTACATAAATATAGCTGAAGATTTTTTGACCTCTGGTTACTTTCGAAACCCCTTGACTTTTAAGTGAGCGTTGCAATTTAGTTTTTGAGCCAAAAGTGTTTTGGCTTTGATACCATTCGGTTCGAAAGTCTCTTAGCTTTCTAGTGCTTATTGCACTTTCATTTTCTGAGTCGAAGATGTTTTGGCTTCGATACCCTTAGGTTCGACAACTCCTTGGCTTTCCAGTGCTTATTGCACTTTTGCTTTTGAGCTGAAAGTGTTTTGACTTCGATACCCTTAGATTCGATAGCCCCTTGGATTTTTAGTGCTGATTGCACTTTTAGATAAGTATGCAAAGTTTGCGAGGTATGGGAACTTTGCTAACTTACTCAAGCTGAGCATTCTAGATGCATGGTCGATGTTTGCAACTCTTCGTTGCTTCAACCCAAGACAAACTTTGATCTTCTTCAGAGATCAATAAAGTTAGAAAGCCAATAAGGTGATAACCTTCATTGTGACCTTCTCAGAAAGCTCTGACCTTCTTTATAGGTCAAGGAATGTAGAAAACCAATAAGGTCATAGCCTTTTCCGAGAGTCAATAGAGATCAAAAACTAATAAGTTGATAAGCTTCATTATAACCTTCTCCAAAAGCTCTAACCTTCTCTGGGTCAATGAAAGTAGAAAACTAAGGTCATAACCTTCTCCAAGAGTCAATAGAGATCAAAAACCAATAAGTTGATAAGCTTTGTTATAATCTTCTCCAAAAACTCTAACCTTTTCTAGGTCAATGAAGGTAGAAAACCAATAATATCGTAACCTTCTCCAAGAATCAATAGAGATCACCTTCTCTAGAGATCAATAAAGGTAGAAAACCAATAGGGTGATAATCTTCTCCAAAAGCTCTGACCTTCTCTTTAGGTGAATGAAGGTAGAAAACTAATAAGGTCATAACCTTCGTCAAGAGTCAATAGAGATCACCTTCTCTAGAGATCAATAGAGGTAGAAAACCAATAGGGTGATAAACTTCTCCGAAAGCCCTAACCTTCTCTTAGGTCAATGAAGGTAGAAAACCAATAAGGTCATAACCTTTGTCAAGAGTCAATAGAGTCACCTTCTCTGGAGATCAATAAAGATAGAAAACCAATAGGGTGATAACCTTCTCCGAAAGCTTTGATCTTCTCTTTAAGTCAATGTAGGTAGAAAACTAATAAGATCATAACCTTCTCCAAAAGCTCTGACCTCCGTATAACCTTCTCCAAAAGGCTAAGTATGATAACTCTGCATTTCTCGAAGAGAAATTATCCTCAAGAGAGGGGTTAGTAAGTTAATTTCACTACATTGAACAAACTTAGTTGGAGAACAACGAGCTTAGAGAGCTTAGAGCATGCTGATACAATGGAAGCACCTCTGTTGGGTTCGGACTAGCCGAAACCAGACAGAATGATGGAAATGGGACTCAAGCTCAACGTAGTAACCTTAGAGTAACAGAGTAAGAAGGAGAGCAAGTCGAACAAGCAAGATAACAAATAACAAAAACCCTCCTCCAAGCCCTAGGGCTCTATTTATAGGGAGGAGGAGGCGGTTGTTTATATTTATTCCATTGGAGGGGTAAAATATTATAAGTAGATCTCTAATATTTACAAAAAAGTTCGTAGAACTTATAAACAGATCCCTGAACGCTGCAACTAAGTGTCTAGACCTCACAAACAAGCCCTTAGACCCATAACTTAGCCTCTTTTACACAAAGGGGGTCCCTAGCCTTAGGTGACGGGCTAAAGCACACCCCCAACAATGATCATATCATATGTGCATGTGTTCAAGTTAATCTTCTATTAAACAAGAACATAATACAGAATATGAACCAGAGAAGATTCGAGTAGTACCCTGAGGCGGGTCCTTTGCCGGAGGCATTGGATGCGCCATCACCATCTGGAGTAGGAATACTACTCGGTTGGTCTTGCTTGAAGTAGTCCAACTTAGTTGTTGCAGGAAGATGTACGCAGTGCAGTCCCATGAGCGTCCTTCTTGATGTAGCAGAGGAAGTAGTTGATGTCGTCGTGTTGTAGCCGAAGTAGTTGATGTAGCACTTGTCCAATCTTCCGATAGGTATGGTAATTTCGATTGGTGGAGTTTTGACGTTGGCAATCCGGGCTTCTAATCAGTCACGATTTAAACTCCTGCAACCATTACACTACTGCTCCATTGGTTATCCAACCAAGCACAACTCGATTGACCTCGCCAAGAAGATTTTTCCCTACGAGCGAATCTAAGAACACAAGTAAGAAAGGATAAATACACAATCTGAAATTGCAAATGTGTATGAAGCAAAGATGAATATAGGGTTCAAGCTCTGAACACAAAAGGACTAATCACTATAGTGGTGTAGAACAAGAATGGGGCCCTGATTTACAGCAAAAGAACTAGGCATCACAGTTACAATGAAAGATGTCTGTTTCTCGATGGAAAACTAGAACTAAACAAAATCCAAATCCTAATCTGGCAGCAACTACTGAATATATGCTCCAAGGATCGATCTAGACCCACTGGTCATGCCCCTTTTGGGCTTCAACATAATACTTGGGCCAACAGCCCAATAGATAACGGCGCAACACCCTAACAGATTCTAGATATCCACTTGTTTCAACAATCCCCGTTGACTCAGATGGAATTTGGATGTGGGACTGGTGCTATTGGAAGATCTATAAAATTCTTTTTCCATCCATATAAAGAAAGTCCAAAACGGACTCCGTATGTGACCTGGGCGTCATTTTTGTGCGTGCTGCTCCTGGACTCCGAGGTGGACTCGAACTTGAGTTGTTTTGGGCCTCCATCTTGGCGACTCGAACTGAATTAGACTTGGGCCTCCTTCTTTACTTGGACACCCTTGCTAGACTCCTTTTCCATATGATGCACCAATCATGGTCATATGTATGGTGTCATGTCATCATCATCCTCCCCTTATTGACGAAAAGCCATCCTTGGCATCGAGTGTGCTCTAAACTGATCTTGCACAACACAAAGGAGAACGGGGTTGCGAAAATAAAGGAAACCGAAATAATTGTGAGGAGGAATCTGACCATGTTTCCAAGTTGCTAGTGTGTCATCTCATATAAAAGTTTCAGCAAGCATGTAGGCTCCTGGATCGGAATGCACACGATGGTTGCCAACATTATCTTGCAAAAGATTAGTACTAACAAAAGATAATGCAGGAATAGATTTCTTCAAACAAAACTAGAGGAACATTGGATGAAAATTTTACTAGTATGGTAGCCCTCTAGTCGATCATAATTTTGATCAACAAAAGGAGACTCCAGATTTCCACAAATGTAGACTCGATGCATCATAGATTGTCCTTTGATGTTATATTTTCAAATAGCATCATATGTGTGTCTAGAAAACCATGGCAAATCAGCATATTAAATAAGTCTATCTTTCAAACAATTTAAATTATAGAGAACATCAAATTCAATGTAACCCAGATTATTTAAAGAAGACAACAGTTTGAGCTCATCGTTTGCGCTAGCAATATGAATAACATGTTTAATTTCAGCGCAAGTGTGTGGTTTTAAAACATGTATAGCAAGAGCATTATCACACAAATCATCATTATCACAAGGAACATCGAGGAAGTCATCTTGTGACAAAGAGAGATCAAAAGTAGGTTCCACAAATAGTTGCTCTATAAAAGCATGATTGGTGGAATAATTCAGCACATCAAGAGAAGTCTCACCATCCGTGAGTGTAGCACCATGGACATTACCTTTGCTCTCATTTTCAGCAGGAGTAACAAGTGCAGTATGAAAAGACGGTTCTAAATTTTAACATGAGGTTGTGAGCACTTCATTTTCTTTCATGACGTGCTCTCTCTTTTGTACGGTATCCTGCAAAAGTTAGCCATAGCAAGAGGAATGACAATGGATTGATCATCTAGATGATGCACCTCATCATTAGAATTCAATACAGGAGGTGGATTAACAAAAATTTCTCTCATAAGAAATTTCATATCATTCCAAGTTTGAGGTTTATTTGGTATACTTAACCTCTCCCACCAAGTTGAAGCAGGATCTCGCAATACAGTAGTTGCATTCTGAACCTTTCTCCTTGCACACATAGAACGATTAGCAAATATTTTATTTATTGCTATTTCCCACTCAATATACTCATCAGCACCTATGCCATCATAAGTTGGTGGATATGAACAACTTAATATTGTTAGAAGATATCAAAAGACAACACAAAAAGTATTATCCCTATCAACTAGCAAGTACTAGGATTGGGAGGTGGATAAGTGGACTGCAATATTTCAAGCGGCTTACCATCATCTTGCAAGCGTTCTTACCAAAGCCAACAGGATGGCACAATCTGTTGTAAGCTTAAGTGTAACAGTTGCAAGGTGAACCTGTACTGATCATTAAGTATATGTGTAGCTTTGGGTAGGCATAATATGGTAGTAAGGAATATCAAAAATTCGATTTAGAATTGTAAGACTGAAAAGTAGTCCCAAACTATGGCGCCTAAACTCGTCCTGGACCTAGGTCAAGCAAGCAACGATACAAGGTATACAAAGGATGCAAGTGCTTCTAATTTTTTTCTTTGCCTTTTCTTTTGGTGCAGCCTTTTTTTTTGCTTTTCTTAGTATCTCTTTGCCATTTTTTATTTTTTTAAGAACTACTGCAAGAAACAAAATATATCTTTTATAAGTAAACAAAGAAAACCAAATATATATATGATTTAGACTTTCCTTCTCTCCAATAAATGTAACAATCAAATCTAGTGGTGGAAAAAAATTCTTCTCTCTCTCACTTTATCTATAACCTAGGCTGTGTGCAACAAACACATGCACCAGCAAACCAAAAACAAGAGTTGACACTAAAGACCACGAACAAGACCAAGACACGATGAACACAACGACGCAGCGGGGGACTAAAATTTAGAAAAGCAAACTGAACTGAAAAATTGTGGGGCACAAAGGGGTTATAGGATAGCGGAATTATATTTTTGTAGGGCGTTTTGTGGAATGTTGGTAATGGAAGAAGATGAATCTAAAGGACACACGATAATATACCTCATGGTTAACCTGAATCCTGAAATCACTTGAAGTAGGACTGGCCCAATCTTCTGATAGGTATGGTAATTTCGATTGGTGGAGTCTCGACGTTGGCGATCCTAGCTTCTAATAAGTCATGATTCAAACCCCTGCAACCGTTACACCGCTGCTCTATTGGTTATCAACCAAGTACAACTCGATTGATCTCGCCAAGAAGGCTTTTCCCTGCGAGCGAATCAAAAAACACAAGCAAGAAAGGATAAACACGCAATCTAAAATTGCAAATGTGTATGAAGCAAAGATGAATATGGGGTTCAAACTCTGAACACAAAAGGACTAAAAGCCACAGTGGTGTAGAACAAGAACGGGGCCCTGATTCACAGGAAAAAGACTTAGTATCACAGTTACAATGAAAGATGTTTGTTTCTCGATGGAAAAACTAGAACTAAACAAAACCTAAACCCTAATCTGGTGGCGGTTACTGAGTATATGCTCCAAGGATCGACCTAGACCCCCTGGTCATGCCCCTTTTGGGCTTCAATATGATAAACGGGCCAACAGCCCAAAAGACGATGGCGCAGCACCCTGACAAACTCCTTATGCGATCTGGGCGTCGTTTTTTGTGCGTGCTGCTCCTGGACTCCGAGATGGACTCAAACTTGAATTGTTTTAGGCCTCCACCTTGGCGACTCAAATTGAATTAGTTTTGGGCCTACTTCTTTACTTGGACACCCTTACTGGACTCCTTTTCCATGTGATGCACCAATCATGGTCATATGTATGGGTGTCATGTCCTTATCAGTAGTCGAACAAGTCGCGTTATAGTAGAAAGTAGTCGTACTAGTTGGCTTGGAGCAGAAAGTTGTCGTACACGTGTTGAGGCTCGGAGTAGTCATACAGCGAGCAGTCGCGTATTCGTACGCTCCCCAAAAACCTTATTGCCGGTCTATCCCGATCAGGATCACTTAGACGAGGAGGTTCTGGAGGCCTGCTCACGCAAGCTTCTATGCGTGCAGAGAGTTGTGTTGAGAATGAATACACAGCAGCAACAGAAGAGCAAAGAGAGAAGTGAGAGATCTGCTTAGCAGGAATATCTTGATTGTGTGAGAGCGTTTTTAAAGAATTAGAGGGGCTGCCTCATTATATAGGTGTGTATATCCCAAGTTGCGCTAATGGCCATCAATTTGCACCATTATTCCCTGCAATCGACACCATTTAACAACCATTACTCTCCAACGGAAAAACCGTTACTCACATATCATAACTCCCGAGCATTAACTCGTGGGTCTTTTAATTCTCAATTCATTATTAAATAAATGGGCCTAGCCCAAATGTTCCAACACATCCATGGCAGACTGATGCTGAAGAAGAACCAACAGGTGATGACAATAAACATACAGCAAGCAACAGGGAGGAAAATCAGACTGGTTTTGTAGATCTTATACTCGGCAAAGCAAAGCAAGGAAACTAGAGCATGTAGCAACGAATCATGCCAAAAGTAAAAGGCAATTTGGCTCTCAAGGGCCCTGTTGTTTGGTACTCAAACTTAGGATTGTGCAGAATTTTTTACTGAATAAGCTAGAGCAAAATATATTCCGTTTACAGTTCATTATTGTTTTTTCTTATTGATAAGGTAACACAGAATCCGCTCCTTCGGCATAGCAGTATAGCTTCCCAAGAGTTAAAGGTCATAAACTCTTGACGTGTTTTGCTTGTTTTGTTGCAACTGATTTTGGCACTAGTTCACACATCAGCTTGACCCCTAAATTGTCCCAACCGGCATGGTTCTTTTCCTGAACCAACGAAAGTGACATTTGAAGGTCAGCAGACGGAGAGTCGCCGTGCATTAATTGGTTCGGCATGTTCTATAGTACCACCACGTTTTTTTTTTGAAAGAAAGCAGGAACACTGCTATGGCATATAAGAAGGGAAGAAGCAAGCGAGTCCTACAGTACTACCACGTTCACTATGCAACTGTGCAAACCACAATTTCCATAGTTTCTTGTGATTTCCGGACAAAATTCTGGACAATTAAATATTAGCAAAGTTATTATTTTATAGCTAAAAATATATGACGATGATAGAAATGAGATGACCTACTTGTAACTTACTCCCTCTATTCCAAGAAAAAACAAGTTTATTCTAGATCTTAAAATTTATTCCAAAAATAAGTTATTGTTACCCCTTTAGTAAGTGAATAACTGAATACGCATGTGGAAGTCAATTAGCGTCAAATATGACTAATAAATAGGGGCAAACAAAAGTATTTTTACCTTCTTCCTTCTTATCAATCCGTCCTAAATTCCTACATTGATTTATTATCTTGGACGAAAGGATTAGTTAAATTAGACATTGAAAAATAGCTAACATGATAGGCCAGTAACTAATTTAGGCAGAGAGAAACAAAAATGGTATACATATAACTATAATTAGGTGATAAAAATCACTTTAGGTATCCACTTGCATCTCTATCTGCAGGCTTAGTTTTTTATAGACTTTCATAAGTATGACTGAATTTGCATCTCCAGATGTACCGTGTTCCTAAAAATAAATTAAATATTCCTGAGAAATTTACTCTTTAACTTTGGAAGTTCGGATAATCCATCTCGAAGCTCGAGAGGCTGCAACATAACGACTAATGAGCGAACGATAAGCGTAGCTCACAAGTCGCTGCACAAACTGAAATAATAATGTAAACGGCTGACCAGTCAACAGTCAACGCCTTTTGAGATGGAGCACACACCACTGGTTTTGCCCACATGCATTATTTTCAAAGCACCCTAAATAACAAACCAAGAGCAAGGGCAGCTTGCTATAAATGGCCCAAACCATGCAGCGATCCATCTCCCTCCCAGTGACACTAGTACTGAGCCTGTGGGTGGTAGTGCGCACCGGGCACGCTGCTGTCCACACACAGAGCTCTTCTCTGCACTAGGCAGCAGAACAGAACCTCATGGCCTCTTCTTCCTCTGCGGCGAACCAACGCCGACGTCCTCTCTTCACCATCGTAGTCGCTCTCTCATCGCTGCCGGCGGCGGTGCTCGCAGCTACTAGGGGCGAGCAGGAGGGCGACCGGGTTCGGTTCCTCCCCGGGCAGCCGCCGCGCCCGCTGGTGTCGCAGTTCGCGGGGTACGTCACCGTGAACGAGCGCAGCGGGAGGGCGCTCTTCTACTGGTTCTTCGAGGCTCAAACGTCGCCGGCGCAGAAGCCTCTCCTGCTCTGGCTCAATGGAGGTTGTCGATCACTTGCTTGCTTTGTTCAAAGAGAAAATGTTTATGCACGGTCATTTCTTATGTTTCATGACTTCGCAGTGCACAATGAGTGACGTTGAGCAATTTACTTAACATTTAACAACAAGCACGCAGTTCTTGTTCTTGTTACTTTTTCTTGTATTTCAATTCTGGCCTTTTCGATGCTTATTTTATTTTTTTAACTCAGTAATCTTTGCCTTCTTTGCACTGATAGTGAACTCAATTTGCATCTTCAGGCCCTGGTTGCTCATCTGTGGGCTATGGAGCAGCTTCTGAGATGGGGCCTCTCTTGGTCAATGGCAACGGGACCGGGTTGGAGTTCAACAAATTTGCATGGACCAGAGGTCAGCTGCTCTCTTTCCTGCTCTTCACTTATGTTACGTACATATAGCATCTGTTACAGCCATAAGTCACATCGGTAATGCTGCTAGTCCTAGTAATACTGTTAAACCTCCTATAGATGGATGTGTTTTTGAGAAACTTCATCTATTTAGCTTCCATCCTTTGCTGTCTCAGAATGTAACTCTGTTAGTTATGTCTGAAGCCCCGGGAAATCTAGCATCTATATAACTGTTTGTTGTCATTCACTACTTGTCTTGTGGTTGGTGTTTCTTGCCAAAAGCATTTATAGTTCTTTCAGAAAAAATAAGGCGATGTTCAGTATAGTTTCAGAAATTGCCTGTAACTCGTTCTTTTATGTCCTTGGTCTAAATTTCATCAGAGGCCAACTTGCTGTTCCTGGAGTCTCCGGTTGGAGTTGGCTTCTCATACTCAAATACCACCTCTGACCTAGACAACATGGACGATGGCTTCGTTGGTACTGATCTTCGCCTCATGATTCTTCTACTGAACGGAAAGTGAAGTTTGAGTTATTCTGACTGCTAACAGAAAATTTACAAAAAAATCCAGCCGAGGACACCTACACCTTCTTAGTGAATTGGTTCAACAGGTTTCCTCAGTACAAGAGCCATGACTTCTACATCTCAGGAGAGAGCTATGCAGGTAAATGGACAGACAGCTCCCTTTCTCCCAACAAAGAAATCACAAGATTGAATGAGCCCACAACAAAAGGACACCGCCTTTCGCCTTTCTTTAACGATAAGTAGGGTAAGCACGTACACGAGGAATAAATCCTATCTTGCCACTGTCCACTATTCTGTAGTCAAAAAAGGCATCCTAAAATACAACCTTCGGTCCATCCTCACACAAGGATTCCACAATCGAACTATAGCCTTTTTGTTAGGTCCTGAAGCAACTTGATGGGAGTTATTGTTCTGTTCAAAAAATGCGTCCAACATAGTGGAATTGGAATAACTATTTTGTTTCAAAATAAAAAAATAATGAAACAAAAATATTCAGCATTAGAGAATAGAGAAATTGCTAACCCAACAAATCTAAAGTGAAAAGGTGTCATAGTTAAGTATGGTGATTATCTTACTTGTCACACACAAACACGTGAGGGTATATGCGGCAAGGCACAACAGTCAACGTGTGAAACACATGTAGTACAATCTTTGTGGAGGGTACTGATCAAGTCTGATGGAACAGGTCATTATGTCCCTCAGCTTGCTGAAATGGTGTATGAGCGCAACATGCATCTTGAAATGAATCAGCATATCAATTTGAAAGGATTTATTGTAAGTGTATAAAAATCATCTCCTTTCCATATTTGTGTTTTAATTTAAAGTACAAAAAATGTAATAAAAAAGTTAAAATAATTGAGTCTCCATCAATGGCATTGTACTGGACTTGTAACTTGAGGAGCCTATATGGACAAATAGGTTTTGGACTTCTCACATGAAGGCTCCTTTTACATGTCATAGGGAAGAGTTTCTTTCTGATTATTGCTGAATATCTATGTACTGGTTAGTAAAGAGAGTGTTTATTCTAGTTTTAGCAACTGCAAACTAATTATTCCCACAGGAAAAAGAAGGAAAAGAGTAATTAATCCTTGTAGTGTACTTTTTTTTTGTTTTATGCTTCTCTTGCAACTGAGTTTGGAATCATTCGTTCTATAGCTGAATTATATGATGTCCCCAGGCGGTTCTACCCAAATACTCTCAAAGATTTAGTCACTAATACACACCTAACTTTGATAGGTTGGCAATGCAGTGACTGATGATTACTATGATGAAAAAGGGCTAGTTGAGTTTGCCTGGAGCCACTCGGTGATCTCTGATCAACTTTACCAGCATGTAAAAAATGTTTGCAACTTCAGGACCATCTTCTTTACTGGGGAATGCGCCCATGCAATGAACCTTGTATACACTCAGTATGATAAGATTGATATCTACAACGTGTACGCACCAAAGTGCAATACTGATGAGTCAGCACTTTCATCTAGCTCGGACAGCACAATAGAAAAGACTGTGAAGGTAATTTCACTGTTCAATATCTTCTGCCAGTACTGTAGCAGAACGATAATAGGATGAAAATGAAGGAAGCAACTGAAGATGACTGAATGTGAATTTTTCAGAAGAAGTTCAAAAGATTGAGGATGTATTCGGGATATGATCCGTGCTACTCAACCCACATTGAAGATTACCTGAACAGGATTGATGTACAGAAATCACTTCATGCGAATATCAGTGGATGGATCAAGGATAGAAGATGGAGTATCTGCAGGTGGCATATGTGCATGATCTTCCTTAGTTCCTTGTGGTGCATCTGTAGTAGCAATTTGATAATCAATGCTAGGCATGAAAGTTTATCTTCATAAAAATTTGTTGCAGTTACTCAGTATTCGACAACTATGACGACAACATATTTACTGTTCGTCCTCTTTACTCCAAGCTTGTCAAGACAGGACTAAGAGTTTGGGTCTACAGGTTTGGCTTCTGCAGTTTGCTTGTTTACTTTTGAAATCAGAACATCATAGCAACTTTTATACTAGAAATCATAAGAGTAGGTTTACGATCGCCATTACTTATACAAATATTCCATCACGTTTAAACAAAATTTGTTAAATGCAAATTGTAACTCGGCCTGGCCATAAATCTCTTCAGCTGACTTACTGAATTCATAACCACCAAACTTTTATATGAAGTTTCAGCCTCCGCAACAAGCAAATAATCACAGCCATTACAAAAGAATAAAAAAGAAAAAGAAAGAAAGAAAAAAAGAATGAAACTCAGTATTACAAAAGAATGTGATGAACAATGCATCTAAAGCACCTCACATGTATGCAAAGCCCACTTGTCCTCCGTTATCCGATCAACTAGTAGCACATGATCAGTAACCACAAACGATGACCAATGTTACTGACCTGATGACTGGCGTTTCCTTGAGTAGTTCAGTTCCTCTTTCCACAAAGCCCCATCAAACAGGAGCATCCATGACCTGTTATTATGCTCATTTGAGTTCTGATACTGATATAATACTTCAAGTGATTACTTGTTATTTGGGACTAATTATGACTTTTCCTTTCATTTTTTTCAGTGGAGATATGGATGGCAGGGTTCCAGTTATTGGAACCCGGTACTGGGTCGAAGCACTTGACCTTCCTATGAAGTCACAGTGGCAACCATGGTACCGAAACAATCAGGTTGGACACCTTAAAACAATCCCTAAAATTCCCATTCCAGTAATGCACTTCCTTTCAATGCTCGCTTGATATTGAATCCAATGTAGGTTGCTGGAAGGTTTATTGAGTATGAAGGGTTGACCCTGGCCACTGTCAGAGGAGCAGGCCATGATGTGCCTCAAGACAAGCCAGCAGAGGCACTTGCCTTAATCAGTTCTTTCCTTTTAGAGAGACAACTGCCAACGAAAAACAACTGATGGCTGCAGAATAATTTGCTGAATGAGAAAGAGTGAAAATTACTCATATTGCCATTGACGTAACAGAGCATGAAGTATTGGCACATTTGCGGAATGAAATTTGCTGAAATGAAAAGATTACATTGTTGGTAAATGATTGTACCTTTAGGATATCTGTTGGCAGGTCATGTAGCTGCGAAAACATTGGGAGCTCACTGTGGTAGTTGTTAGTGCATAGTGCTGATTTTGATTAACAGCGCTTCGGAACTTCATGTGTGAGGGGAAAAACATGAGGCTTGGTTTATGCTTGTGTAGCTTTTAATCAGGTCTGCGGATGCTTTGTTCTGAGTCGTGTCATTATTTTCTGTTGTATGGAAAGCTCTGGCCTCACTATATCTGCACCTGCATGTGTGTGTGTGTGTGTTTTGGTTCGGTCTCTTCTTGATCTCTTGGTTTTTCTCATTAAGGACATGTTTCCTACAGGGCCTAGTCGTCGATGCTGTCTTTATGTCGTTGCCACCGATCCATTGTTGCCGGTGAGGTTTAGGGTTCAGATCTGATGATGGAACAAAATATCGATTATTTAAACCGTTATTTTCAAGCATCTAACGCATAGCATTGCCATCTAATTTTGTTCGCGAGTAAAAACAAATCAGATTCTGTCCAAGCAAGAACTTCCTCGAACATGCATTTAGCCAAAAATGTCATACATAGACGAATTGTGCCGCACTTGATTGCAGATGTTCACATCAATCTGACCTCGAAATTGTCTCAACTGGAGTGGTTCTTTTCCTGGACCAAATAAAATGACATTTCTTTATGGGCAAACGTGAGAACATGAGAAGCACTCAAAGGGCCCATTTGGGAGGACTTTTACCGGATTCGGCTTCATCTTTTTTTGCGAAAATTGAGCTGCTGTAGCATGTGATAGAATATTTAGGACCTCCTAGGTGTGGACAAGAGGGTAGACTTGGGGTTTAGGATGTACAACAGTGACATCTGGGAGAGAGGGAAAGGGAGAGAGGAGAATGAGAGCACCTTCAGGCTTGGTGGTGGAGGAGGCAGCGGCGGCCATGGCGATGGAGGTGGCGTCGGGCGAGGCAGCGATAGTGTGGATGAGGCGATCCGTCGACGTGGGCGAAGAGGAGCCAGCGATGTAGTTGACGACAATAGCGGTGCGGTGCAGAGGGCGGCAGAGCTTCCGTCACTCACAGCGCCGTCCAGATCAGATTGCCAGGGTTTGTAGGTGGGGTCAAGTGGGCAGTGGTGAACCTCATCATGCGTGCCCCCCCCAGCCCCCACCTTCTCTTTTATATGGCACTGTGCGACGGGGCCTGCAACCATGGATTGGTTATACGCCCCCAATCAGGGTGCGTCAAGGGGTCCGACTCGGTCGTTGAATCGAGCCGGGTTGAGATCAACCTTACATTCTCCCCCTTGATCTTATCTTATGTCTTAAACTTACAATATTTAACTCAGACCATTCCATTACAAATTAGTTTATAGAAGATGCCCCATCATAATAGTTAGTACCATTAGATTAACAGCTAAATACACTTTTCTGTTTTGAAACAGATTTTCAACTAGGCCCTTGCTATCTAGGAATTATATTATCTAGGAATTATAGGCTTCTCCGTAAACCCATGCCGGCTAAGTGTTCTCTGCGGCAAGCCTTTTGTAAGCGGATCCGCAAGTATTTTTTTGTTCTTACATGCTCAAGACTAATAGTATGATTATGGATTTTCTCTTTCACAACATAAATTTTATGTTATTGTGTTTGGCAGCACCACTTGCCTTATTGTTGTGAGCATAAAACACTGCTGCCTCATTGTCGCAGTACATCTTGAGTGGTCTTTTAATGCTGTCAATCACTTTCAACCCGGGTACAAATTTCTAAAACCATGTTACCTACCTCGTGGCCTCATAAAAGCTACAAACTCAGCATACATCGTTAACGATGCAGTGATGGTTTGCTTAGAGTTTTTCCACGATATGGCTCCTTTTGCGAGAGTGAATACATAACTTGATGCAGACTTTCTATCATCTACATCTCCCGCAAAATCTGAATCTGAATACCCTTCTATCTCTAGGGAATCAGATCTTTTGTACATTAGCATGAGGCCTTCTGTGCCTTGCACATAGCGTAAAGCTTTCTTTACTATTCTCTAGTGTTCTATTCCTGGATTATCCTGATATCTGCCATATACCCTGGTAAAAAATGCTAAGTCAGGGTGTGTGCATACTTGAGCATACTGTAAGCTTCCGACGGCTAAACCATATGGAACTATTTTCATTTGATCAATCTCATATTGGTTCCTTGGACATTGGAATTTCCAAAACTATCGCCCTTGACTATAGGAGCAGGCATAGGCTTACTCGCACGCATACTATATTTTTTTAAAATCTTTTCCAAGTATGCCTTTTGCGATAATCCTAAAACCCCCTTTCTTCTATCTCGGTAAATTTCTATTCCTAAAACGAATGAAGCTTCACCAAGATCTTTCATATCAAAATTTTAGGACAATAACTTCTTCGTCTCCAATAGCAGATTAATATCATTACTAGCGAGTAAGATATCATCCATGTATAGGATTAGGAAAAATGAATTTCTCATTCTTGAACTTTGCATAAACGCAATTATCTTCCTCATTCTCTTTAAACCCAAACTTACTTATTGTTTTATCAAACTTTAAATACCACTGTCTAGAGGCTTGTTTTAATGGATTTGTTCAGGCGGCGTCACATACATTCTTTTCCTTCCATGACAAAACCTTTTGGTTGTGCCATGTAAATATTTTCATACAAATCCCCGTTGAGGAATGTCATCTTTACATCCATCCGAAGTAACTCTAAATTATAATATCATAATGTGCCACTAACGCTATTATGATTCTAAAAGAATCCTTGTATGAGACTGGAGAAAATATCTCATCGTAGTCTATTTCTTCTCTTTACGTGAAGCCTTTCACCATGAGTCACGCTTTATATCTCTGCACATTCCTTTTGGAGTCACATTTTGTTTTATAGATCCATCTATAGCCTACTGTCTTGGATCCTTTAGAAATTTCTTCTAAGTTCTAAACTTTGTTGGTACTCATTGATCTCATCTCATCTTGCATGGCATCAAGCCATTTTGTCGAGTGAGCGCTTCTCATGGCTTCTTCAAATAAGGTGGGATCACCCTCCATTTGAATTTATTTGCTAACATAGACTTCATAGTCTTTAGAGATAGCTGGTTTTCTAGTTCTTTAAGACCTTCTGGGGCCTTCATCAATTGACACTTCTTCTACTTGGGGTTGTTGCTGCTCTTCCTCATGTGCAACAATGTATTCTACAGAATCCTGAACAACAAGTTCCTCATTTTTATTCATTGTTGCCACAGGAGAACTAACAACAGGTGTTATCACACAGTGTCCTGCATTGCCGATGCAGCAGCAACAGGTATCGAGAAAATTGGTTCCTAAGTTATCAGAGTAGGTACACGTATCCGCTTCTCCTCAAGACTAATTTCTCATGCTACCATGCTCCCTCTAACCATCTCGTCCTCCAAGAAAACAACATGTCTCATTTCTACGAACTTCGTATGTCTATTAGGATAATAGAAATGATAACCTTTAGACTTATCTGCATAGACAATGAAATGGAAACTCACTATCTTGGCATCTAGCTTCCCAATATTTGGGTTAAATAGTTTTGCCTCAGTTGGACAGCCCCACACATTTAAATAATTTAACGTGGGTTTTCTTCGTGTGCGTAACTCATACGGTGTTTTTGGCACCAATTTGCTTGATACTCGATTAAGAATGTTAGTGGCGGTTTTTAAGCCTCCATCCAAAAATTTAGCGGTAGAGTGGAGTAACTTAGCATGCTTCGCACCATATCTATTAATGCGCGGTTACGTATTTTAGCTACTCCGTTCTGCTGAGGTTCATCCAGTGTTGAGTACTGGGCAACTATGCTATTTTTCTGTAAGAACCTTGCAAAGGGCCCAGGTACTTTTTCATACGGGGTATGCCAACCGTAGTATTCCCCCCACAGTCGGATCTTACTATCCTAATCTTTAAATTGTGCTAATTTTCTACTTCAGGCTTGAATATTTTTGTAATATCCAGGTAGTTAGACAACTAGATACTAAGTTTGGATGTATTATATGTATGCATGTTATAGTGTATATAAGTTGTACAAGACATCAGGGGTATAATTGTAATTTAGGAATTGTGTAATTACTTGAGTATAAGTGTGTAAAAGTACTTTTAAGTGGTAAACCTACATTATTGTACAGAAGAACAGTGCAAAAGTTAAATAAAACATAAGAAAAATGGACTTTATTGGAAACTAGGGATTTATGTGTAATTAACACAAATATAAGGGGTTTACATGTGAAATGGTTAAAAAGTAAAAGTAAAACTCAGTTTTACTTAAGGACTAAAATGTAAAAAGAACTAGTAATGATGACTGCAGGAAAACTTGCAAAAAGACCCTAAACATTAAAGCATTTTGTTTGAATTACAAGGCAAAGTTTATAATTTGAATTGTGCTCTAAAGTTTAAAATAAAACTATATTCTTTGAGATTTTGAACTTGAACCTTAAAGCATTCTTGTAGGATTTGAAATTCTCTACAACTTTGCTTTAGACACTTTTCTCACTAGGCTTTTGTATCAACGGGGATTTTTCCTTTACAGAGGAGTCCCTGGAAATTTCTAAAATTGCAAATCAGTCCTTCTGACTCCTGTCTACCTTCTTCCTCCTCTGGCACCCCTGCTTCTCCTCTGCTCCGTTCTGCTTCTGCCGCTCACCGCCTGCGCAGTGCCCGAGCTCCACCTCCAGCTGTTACTCGTGCACACGCGTCGCCGGAAGGTCTTCTCACCGCCGTAGCCCTTCCCCGTTGTCTCCTTCCTCGCGCGCCACCTCGCCATCCTCCTGCCGCGGGCTGCCAGCACCACTGGCCACGGCGACCTCCTGCTCGACCACTGCCGGGCTTAGTAGCCGCCCCAAGCCACAATGCTGCCCCCCCCCTACTCACTCCTCCCAGTCCTGGTGAACCAATTCAAGTAACCCAAGCCTCAAGCGCGTGAACACCGCCGGCCGCCGCCCATCTCCATTGCCGCCGCCCCTGCTCCACGTCGAGCTCCTCCTTCCGACCTTCCTCTCCTTGAGCTGAGTCTCGGAATTGGATCCCCTCCTCGCCCTAGAGCTCCTAGACCACGCGCCATTCCCATTCCCCACCCGAGCTCGCCGGAATTCGAGCCGCCGCTCGCCGGAGCTACTGCTCCTGTGGTCAGCTCGCCACCGGTCATCTCCAACCTCCCCGAGACCCTCTACAGGTAGCCTTTGACTCACTGGTGCTTCCTCTCCCCTTACCCCTCGCCGCCGACCCCGAGGATCGCCGGATTTTGGCCGGAACAGAGCTTCCCCCGCCGGCCATGGCAGCAGGGACCCGATTGCAAGCCTTTAAATTCTTCTAGGGTCCCTATTGCAAAGTTTCAGTCCCTTTCTCTATTTCAAACCAGTGAAGTTCAAAAATGTGTAAGAATTCATAGAAAAATCAGAAAAATACCAAACTTGTTGGGTTAGAATCCTTAGGATGAATTCTACAACTTTTATTTCACAGTCAAGTTATGAAGATATATAGTTTGTTCTGTATTTTAAATACAAGTAAAATGATGTTTTAATTGAATCTTATGATCTATAGCTTTGTTACTGTTGATATTTGGAGCATATGTTGCACATGATTGGAGTAGGCTTGTATAAATTTTTGAAGTCTAGATCAGCCCTCTAGCTAGAGTATTTGGTTACTTTTGTTATAAGTTAATAAAAGCTTGGCAAATTAATTTTAGAAGTATCTATGCATATTTGGGGATGAAATTTTTACTATAGTTTAGTCTTTATGAGTGTGATATAACATAAAAATTTGAGAAACAGAAGCCTAATATAACTTGAGTTATAAATTTCAAACTTAGATTTCAAGATAAATCATAAACAATAATTAGAATGCATAAAAAGTTATGAAATTTTTCTGGAATGCTAGACTTGAGTAGTTTATGATGCCCTTAAATTTTGAACCCTAATTTTAGTATAAAACTCTAGTCATAATTACACCTTGAAATTTCAAATCTTGATCTTGTTTAATTAGGTAGGTTATTATTTATTATATAAAATATCTAGAGTAAGGTTATTTCAATCAAACCCACTTAGGGTAATTTTCATAAGTATTAATTTAATTTGCCTAAGATTAATTCAAGGTTAACCATAATTAAATAATAACCTAAAAGTTAATTACAATGTTTAACTAATAAATAGGAGATTGCTAAATGTATGTAGTATTGCTTAAGGTAATCAAATACGCTACTTAAAGGAGTTAGATGGAGTTTGAGGGTAACCCACCCCGGTTGCCTAACGAGACTAGTTAGTTTAGTTAGTACTCGATAAATGACTGCCCAGTGCAGGGTAATTAAGTTGATTGTTAATATGCAATGCTCTTTATTTAGATTGCAACTTTATCGTGAACTGAACTACAAATGTATGCATCCATTAAACTTCATTCTGCATATCATGTAGAATCGACCACTCTCGCCGACGGGGATTATCAGCTGATCCCGGAACAAGAAGGAGGTTATTCTGAAGACCCCGGAACTCTCGTCGCGGATTTCTCTGAAGCCCCGAACCAAGGTTCGGAAGAAAATAATTTGACTAACCCCAACCCTACCAGCAAAGGCAAGCCCCGGACATAACCCCTACTTTATTACACTGCAACCTATACTATTTATGTATATCTTTAAACATTAAGTTCTTAGGAGTTGTTTGTAAACCTTAGTTGCATAATTCCAGGAACCTATGTATTGAACACTAGAACTTGAGTCCGAATAGCTGCTCTGCTTATAGGACCGGTAGAAGTCGAGTGATTTTCTGTCACTCGCGCGATATAGGAATTGTGATGTTTACATTCCTGTTATCATTATAAGGATGACGGACGGGAGTTTTATGAGGTATCATGGTCAAGATGATACCCCGTCTGTTTTGATGAATTTGATAAGGTCGCAGTGTGTGGTAGCGGTGGTTAAGCGTTTGAAAGTACTAGCCACATACCGTGAAATATGGTAAGCGGTAAGCCTAGTAACCGATCGGCCCGAGGAGTGGACATACCCCCCACCACATGTATTTGCTTCTTTTGGTTACTTTGTTCGACGTGTAGGCATACGTGTTGCTGGGCAACCAGGAGTACGGGTTTTGTAGTCGCGCTACAGACGTACGTCCTGCACTTTGGATGTGCGTATGACCTGCAGTCGCTTGTGGTGGATCTGATCCACGAGTCGGAATGAAAGGTAAACGGTTGCTTCGGAACGACCCTGTGGTGTTTCAAGCGTGTGTGTTAGGTTTACCTTGCAAGGGTTGAATCTCGATTCAGAATCGTCCGCCTCTCACGATGTATGAGACTGCTTATTCCCTTTACCACATAGAGTAACAAGAGTAATTATGTGATTATCTAAGATGATGTTTGAATAAAGATTCTACCATGTTTGACTAGTTGTAGGTGCTTACCTAGAATGGTTAATCAACTAGAACCTGAAAGTTAAAAGTTGAAAATAAGGATCTACCCTTTGTTGCTTTTCAGCTGAAAACTTTACCCAAAGCTAAAAGCCATCATGAGTCTAGTTATGGGCTAAGATATACCCAATTCCGGGTAAGTCTTGCTGAGTATTAGTATACTCAGCCTTGCTTTCGTTGATTTGCTTCAGGTAATCCTTTTGATGAGCCAGCATTCATTACACCGTGGCCCTACCCTTTGCCTGATGGTTGGTCCGTGGAATGGGATCCGTCCCCAGCCAACACCGATCCCGCCGAGTGATATTATACCAGGGCTAGCATAATATTTGTAATGACGACGTGTATAATGGCTACGCTTTTTCAAATTCCGCTGCTTTGACTGAAAACTAAAACCTGTCTTGTAATAATCTCTCCTCTGTGGGAGCTAATGATGCTTTGTACATTTTTGTAATGTAACTACCTGTGGTGTAAGATATTTTGGCATTGTATCTCTGGACTCACCTTCGTGTGAGGTACCTTGTTGGATCCTGAGTTCGGTGGTTTATCGGGACGTTACCCGACAGACCAATGGTTTTATACCGTTTGAAGTACGAGGTAGCCCTTCGGTGAGGACTCGCGTACTTGAGTCGGTATAATTCAGGTTGGTTCTGCCACAATTTTAAATTTATCCAACGCTTCTAATCATTATTTAATTGGATAAATATAGCCATAATGCGAATAGTCATCTGTAAACGTTATGAATATAACCGTCTACAGTCTTTACAGGAAATGGACCATAAATATCTGTGTGTATGATTTTCAAAACCCCTACACTCCGTTTGACTCCTTTCTTAATTTGTTTAACATACTTTCCTTTAATGCAATTGATACAATATTATGTATCTGAAAAATCTAGAGGATGCAGAATTTCCACTTTGATTAATCGCTCAATTCTCCCCCTCGAAATATGGCCTAAACAACGGTGCCATAATTTCACGGATGTTTCGTTATGGCATCGTTTGCGCTTGTTTCGTACATTCGTAGGCGAGGAAGACTCATTATTTCCTTCATTGCATACAACATTCACATTCTCATGCATAGATAACATATAAAGCTTGTCTTGTCAGAAGGCAAGACCAACACACTTTTCATTAAAATTAATCAAATATTATTCTTTGCCAAAATGGCAATCATATCCATCATCAGCTAAGCATGAAACTGAAATCAAATTTCTAATCAAAGAGGGTACATAGAGAACATTGTGAAAATGAAGTATGAAGCCATTATTCAATTCTAATGGAAGTTCTTCAATTTCTTCAACTTTTGCCTCGACAACGTTGGTGACTCTAAGCCTTCTTTCTCCTCTTTGAAGGGTCCTTCTCATATGGAATCCCTGTAATGAGTCAATTTACCAAGTAGATTTTGCATAACTTAAATACAAGAACTCATCTACGAACGTAATAATATCCTCACCCTTTTTACCAGACAATCCTTCCGGTAATATCCCTTCTGCTTGCACCACCTGCAAGCGTCCTTGTCAACCTCATCATGGTTAGAATTCTGATGGTGATTATTCTGTGGGGTCTTTCCATGTGGTCTAGAAGAAGAGCTATTTTCCCACTGGGGTTTCCCTTGTGGTTTAGCGTTCTTGTTAGGAAAGCTCCTCTTCTTGTTTTGCTTCACATGGTTTATGGAATCACCATATAATACTTAAGCCTTTCCTCTTCTTGCACACACATGGCAATGGCCTTCTCAATATCAAAGTTTTCTGGCTGTAAGTTGTAGTTGACAAAAAAAAGCCTCATACTCTCTAGGCAAAGGAGGCAAAGATCAAATGAACTAGAAACTTGTCCTTAAGCTCCATATCCATAGGCTTGAACTTGGATGTCAGGTTGCTCATCCCCAATATGTGCTCTTTTATCCCTCCACCAGTGCATTTATCTGTCACTAACCTCTTAATAAGAGTGCTTGCATAAGCCTTTGAAGAGCCAGTAAACTGACTCTTCCTGAGATACTCCTTGGCGGTGGTACAATCTGGGATTGCTCTCCTTATCGCCTCCACAATGGAGCTCTTAATCACATCAAACACTTGCGGTTTGACTGATCCCACTTCAGACGCTCAAGGTCGTACTTAATTCTTATTGGTGCATGCTCACGCGTTCGAGCGGTGAAAGCTGCATCAGTCTCATTTTCTACCCTCACTAGTTCCCACAGGTTCTGTGGGACAGAGAGAGGTGAGTGCTAGATCAATATTGGATAGCGCAAGTGTCATCTCAATCTTCTCTCGCCATGAGCCATAGTTTCCTCCATTGAGGGGCTCGATGTCTGAGATAAATGTCATTGGGTTGGAGCATGAAAACAAAATTCAGAAAGATTGAGAAACATTTAGAATAACATGTGCATGCCTTAATTTAAACGTTGGTCAAAATTAAAACATACAATGTTCACTACTACATTAATTCTATATCACCGTTGGGCGGAAATAGAACTAATGCATGGATAAACTCATGAATAAAATTATAATATTGCTATCATCAACTTGAATAAAATCATCATTAGTTCTAATTTAATTAACAATATCATAATTATCTTGAATAAAATATAACTACTCTTTTAATTAAATTATCCCGTTAGTTCTAATTTAATTAAAAGATAATCAACATTGCATCGGAAAAATAATTCTTTTGAGAAACATTTTACATTCTAAACATTTTTGGGTACCCATCTACCCTCTAAACAATTTATCACGTTGGTTCAAAAAAGAATAGAGATGAAAAACTAGACATAAATCATCAAAATGAGCTTCTGAAAAGAATAACTATAAACATTAAAACTTCTACTGTTCATAGCAAAGCTAGCCGATTGTTTTGGCTTGGCTCGCCCACGCCTCTGCACGACTCGGCCCAGTTTGCTTCAAGTCACGCACGTCCAGCCCATGCGCGCATGTGGCTCGGCCTGCAAGCTTGGCTTGCTGGCCATGGCTCGCTCCGGCCCAATAGCCATCTTCCAGCTCGGCTCGTCTCATCGTGGGCCTAAGGCCTAGCAACCGACAGTTGGGCCGGCAAACTGGCCCAGCACGCTGCTTTCCTATCACCCCACCCAAGTTGAATCCTGGTCCAGCCACTCCTGGCTGTTGATCGGGATCGGATGGCCGGCCGGCGATTTCGCCGGATTAAAACCAACAGCGGCCTACTCCCCTTTGGAAACCCTAGCTCACATCTTTTCTTCTCCCCTTCTCTCCTCAGCCCCGAACCGAGGACGGTGATGATGGAGTGATGGCCACCTCGGCGGAGGGAGATGGCGGCGCCACCGCAGGCCCCCTCGCCGGCGCGCGCGTTCACCCGAGTGTGAGCACGCCGCCGTCGAGCGGCCTTGCGTTGGTGCTCTGAGCCTGCACGCTGTCAAGCGGCGGCTCAGGTCTTCTTCCCATGCACTGTCGAGGTGACGGCTGATAGTAGCTGCTTCTTCCCGCGCGGCATCTAGGCGACAGCCAACGATGGTTGCGGTGGCAGGTAGGTCCCGCCGTCTCTTGTACTTCGGGCTTGGTGATGGAGGAGGCAGCGGCGGCCATGGTGACGGAGATGGCGTCGGGCAAGACAGTGACGATGTGGACAAGGCGCTCCGTCGACGTGGGCAAAGAGGAGCTGGCGATGTAGTCGACAACAGCAGGGCACGGTGTAGAGGGTGGCGGAGCTTCCCGTCGCTCACAGCGCCGTCCAGATTGGATCGCTAGGGTTTGTAAGTGGGGTCGAGTGGGCAGCGGTGAACCTCATCGTGTGTGCCCCCGGCCCCACCTTCTCTATTATATGTCTATTATTGGTGTTGCGTGACGGGAGCCCGCAACCATGGATTGGTTGTACGCCCCTGATGAGGGTGCATCAAGGGGTCCAACTCGATCGTTGGACCGAGCCGGGTTGAGATCAACCTTACAGCATGAAGTTGTTTTGTAAGCTGAGGTAAAGCTGAACTAGAAGCCGGGTAAACCTGTCTTTTTAGCTTCATTGGTGAAGCCATTTTAGGAGAAGCCCTTCCAAACGATCCCTAAGATGAATATGGATCAATAATCATTTCTAGTGTCTTATTTAATACAGATTATAAGGCTATCTTTCGCCAAGATAGCTGGTCAGATTTTGAGCACTTTCGCCAAAATACAGATGATGGATGGCTTAATCAACCTAGCTGTTGACACTTTAATGACTCCAAAAACATTCTTCCTTGCATAAGAAAAACTGAAGGTGAAAGAAGAGGATAGGGACCACAAGCACATCTACCTCTAAAAGTGTTCGAGAAAAAACATCTGCCTCTAAGAAGAGTTTGCTTCGTGTCCCGATCCTTAACAAGGAAAAAAATTGGGGTGAAGTTCCATAAAGGCATGATTATCAGTACTGAAATGATGAACAAAAAACTAAGTTTTTATTGGCTTTAGAAACATGAAAGATATTATGTAAATAAAGATCACGATCAGGGGCATGAACCATATACTGACATGGAAGACAAATATCAATACCAGCACCACTTGTTGGTACCATTTTGATGAAAATTTGATGCCTAATCAATGGAGTTCCAGGGCTGCTATATCATTATATGGTAAGGAGTCAGGATACATATTGGTATGCTAATACTACAAGGGGGCCACAAACTACACATTAGAGGCGAGTTGGAAAAACTAGCAAGTCGTGACAGGTACAATAGATTGAAAAGGTAATTTATTGTGATTGGCTGGATGCATTCTTCCTCCCAGTATCGTTGGATGCAAGTATATAGTTTGAGTTTGGCACGATGGATACGTTCAAATCGAGCTCGAGTTTGGGTGGTTGGTCTTTGTACCCGGTCGTACAACCAACCAATAGAGGGTCAGTGCATCCGCAGGTGCAGATTATTGCATCTCTTATACAGTCAATCAGACACTATTTTTCAAGATCACCACATCTACTCAGCCTTGTTTATTAGAATACATGATGCAAGTCCACGAGACAGCATTAACCAAACGGACTCTATGGCACTAAGATAATCATCAAATGATCAAGCAACATAGTCATAAGTCACAACTTGTACAGTACAAAACTAATAACTAATCATCTGACCAGTCAACAGTCAACACCTTTCACAACACTGGTATTGCTCAGGGGATGATGCATACTTGGAAAGCACCCTAGCTAGTCCCCAAACGACAAACAAACAATTGAAGGGCATCTTTGCTATAAATAGCTGAAGCCATCTAGCATCGTGCCTCCCTCAATGGTTGTGGACACAGAAGACAGAACACATAGAGCTTTGCATTCTGAGGGAGCACAACAGAAACCCAATGGCCTCTTCTACGGCAGTGAGGCATCCACTCTTCACCATCTTGATTGCTCTCTCGTTGCTGCCAGCGATCGCAGAGCAAGACGACGAGCAGGAAGGCGACCGGGTGGGGTTCCTCCCGGGGCAGCCCTCGAGACCTGCGGTGTCACAGTTCTCGGGGTATGTCACCGTGAATGAGAACAACGGGAGAGCGCTCTTCTACTGGTTCTTTGAGGCTCAGACGTTGCCAGCTCAAAAGCCTCTCCTCCTCTGGCTCAATGGAGGTTATTATCGCTTAGAAATTTTAGCTGTTTGGTCATTTCTTTTGCTTTCATGACTTGTCATTGCACTAAGAGAGATGAAGAAAGAATTTCCAAGTACGCAAGCGGCTCTTGTTCTTGGTTCTTTTCTTGTGCTTTTTGCCTTTGGCGCTGTAGTTTGCGGTACACGTCAGCCATGCTACAACGCTCCCCAAAACATGATCAGTAATGATCTAGTTGTATGATCTGTAGTCTGGCTTAGTTATAGACATTTCTACTACCGAAGTTGATTGGGAGCCCTCCGTTTTATAATATTTTTGAACTAATTAACTAATAACTGAGGGAGTATCCTTGATTATTCTTAGAAGCCATGTCTTCTTTGTGTAACAGATCTTTTCTTAATTTCTCAGTGGCCATCTAACATAATTTTTTCCATCTCCAGGTCCTGGTTGCTCCTCCCTGGGCTATGGAGCAGCTTCTGAGCTGGGACCTCTCCTGGTCAATGGCAACGGAACTGGTTTGGAGTTCAACAAATTTGCATGGAATAAAGGTTTGCTCCTCTCCTTGTTCAGCTACTAGGATGATGGTGCGTTTACATCTTCCAGTCACATATCAGTAATTTTGTTACTAATAAAATTAAACTTCCTACAACAGTTGTCTTTTCATGTGTAGAATAACCTCACCACCTTCTCAATTAAAAAACGTATTCCATCCATCCTAAAATATCACGGATCCTAGGCCTTTTAGAACATATTAGCTACTCCATCCGTTCCAAAATATAAGTCGTTTTCACTTTTCTAGATACATAGTAAATACTATAAATCTAAAAGAGCTAGAACCATATATATTTTGGAATGGAGGGAGTAGGATAGAAGGAGATGCATGTTCCTCTCAGCAAATCCAGTCTAAATCCAACTAGCTGGTTGAACAATGTAAGCCAGCCCTTAAAACGCAGGAGGGGGTGTTTTTTTAAGCCAAGAGTTAATACATGATTTCCTATATTTGTGGATAAGTTTTTAATATTGAGATCCTTTATATGTTATAATAGAGGGAGTAACTCATATCAATTGCTTATTTTGCTATTCAGCATGTAACTCGGTTTTCCACAGCTGAGTCCCCTATGTAAACTGGGCTACACTGAACTTGTTTCTTTACCAATTTTCTTCTGTGTCCATGGTCACAGAGTTCGTGCTGTTCTATCTAGTTTCCATATTTTCTTTTCCTATTACTCAACTTTTGTTTCCTTGGTTTAAAACTTCATCAGAGGCCAATTTGTTGTTCTTGGAATCTCCCGTTGGAGTTGGCTTCTCATACACAAATACTACCTCTGACCTAGACAACATCGATGATCGCTTTGTCGGTATTAATCTTGGAATCATGATTTTCACTAACAGGAAGTTAAATTTGATTGAGCTGCTTGGTTTCTTAATTGAAATTTCGAAATGATGCAGCCAAGGACACCTACACCTTCTTAGTTAACTGGTTCAGCAGGTTTCCACAATACAAAAGCCATGATTTCTACATATCAGGAGAGAGCTATGCAGGTAAGGAGGCAGACAGCTCCCTTTCTTCCAGCAAAGAAATTGCAATATTGAATGAGGCCACAATAGAAGGATACCACCTTTCGCCTTTCTTTAATGACCAGTAGTGTAAGCGTGCAAAACTGGAATAAATTCCATCCTTCCACTGTCCATTATTCTGTAGTCAAAAAGGTTATCCTAAACATCCAGACCCTATTCTCTACAGTCTCCAGTCCATGCGAATACAAGGATTCCGCTACCGCCTTTTCATCAGGTCTGGAACCGAGTTGGTAGGAATTATTCTGTTTAAAAATATGACTGCCTTATTGGAATCAGAATGCTTCTTTTCATTTGTTACCGCAAAGTAAGAAACCAAAATAATAATATTTAGGGTCAAAGGATAGGAAAGTGTCTGATCAAACAAAATATATGGAGAAAAATATGAAGATTCAAGCACGGTGGTTATCCAACTGGTCATGCACAAAAATATGAGGTCTTTGCGCCTAGCCACACTCACCAATATAATGTGTGAAACACATGTAGCACCATACATTATTTATGATTAAGACACTGACCAACTTTGATGCAACAGGCCATTATGTTCCTCAGCTGGCAGAAGTGGTGGACGACCACAACAAGAACCTTGAAGCGAATCAGCAAATCAATTTGAAAGGATTTATTGTAAGTAGATTAGATATAAACCCACCTCCTTTTATTTTTCTTAGTATAAAGAAAGTACTAAATTATTGACAGTAAATCTCATTTCAAAATCATTGTCATTAATACAATGATTATAATATTGATGGATACTAAACTTTTATCGTTCTCATGTATCACATTATTGTATTACAGATGTCAAACAAAATATGCAAATTTTGTTCCCGTGTATGTGTTCTTGATTTTTACACTGACTCTTCTTTTCCTTGCTCCAACGAGTAGTGTGTCAGTTTTTTCATAAGCTTATTATTTTCTTGTGGTTTGCTTTGTCAATTGTTTTTAATCGACCGAATTTGGAATATTCTGAAGCATATATGCTGCACACAGCAAGCTCTGCGCAGTTCAAGCGTAAACTAAGAAGGGCCTAAGAACTAATTTACCTACCATTTATAGGTTGGCAACGCAGAGACTAATGATTACTATGACTACACGGGAATCGTCGAGTTTGCTTGGAGCCATTCAGTCATATCAGATAAATTTTATGAGCGAGTCAAAAATGTTTGTGACTTCAGGCTCTCACCCACCACCAATGAGTGCAGCCATGTAATGAACCTTCTGTTCAAGATATACCATGAGATTGATATCTACAACGTGTACGCACCCAGGTGCAACATTGATGGATCAGCATTTTCGTCTAGTTTCAATAGCTCGGTAGAAAAAGAAGCCAAGGTAAGTGAGTTGTTCATACTGTAGCAGATACAGCAACTAGAGGATATGAAGGTAGGACCAGAAGTAACTGAATGCAAATTGTAGAACAAGTCCAAAAGATTGAGGATGTACTCGGGATACGATCCGTGCTACTCGAACTATATTGAAGCTTACTTGAACAGGATGGATGTTCAAAAATCACTTCATGCGAATATCAGTGGATGGATCAAGGATAGAAGATGGAGTCTTTGCAGGTGACATATATGCATTTGTTTCCTTGAGAGTTGAGATGCATGTCGTACAAATCAGATGGAATATATGACATCTCATCATACAAATTTGTTTCAGTGATCCCATTTTCGACAACTACGACATGGAGGTTTTTTCTGTTCTGCCTATTTACTCCAAGCTTGTCAAGCCTGGAATAAGAATTTGGGTCTACAGGTATGTGGATCCTGCAATAAATTAACCTGTTTGCTTTAGGCACTGGAAAAGCATAGCAATTGTTACACTAGAAATTTAAAAGAGGAGTAGAATTATCTGACTGTGGTTAAATATTATTCGTTGATGCTGTTAAAATTAGTTTCTTTTTATGTCTCAGCATGCCCTTGTAATTCTTCTGCTGGATTATTAAATATGATAACTGCTTGACGTGCATTCTCAGGCCCTATTTTTTGTGCCCCTTTGTGTTCTTTATACAGTGGAGACGTGGATGGCAGGGTTCCATTTATTGGATCCCGGTACTGGGTAGAGGCACTTGGTCTTCCTATCAAGTCACAGTGGCAACCATGGTACTTAGAGAATCAGGTCGGCCACCCTACTAGAAGCCCAAAGTTTACATATTTATTCATTTTGATAATCTTTATGTAAAATGAACATTATACTTCAGTTTTCTTTCATCGGTCATTCATACTAAGAGGACGTCTAAAACTCATCACAGGTTGCTGGAAGGTATGTTGAGTATGAAGGGCTGACAATGGCCACTGTTAGAGGAGCAGGTCACACAGTGCCTCAAGATAAGCCAGCAGAGGCACTTGTGCTTATCAATTCCTTCCTTTCGGACAGGAAACTTCCGACAAAAGATATCTGAGAACCACTACCAGAATGAAATATGCTGAATGAGTAAGGGAGAAGAAATAACCGATTTTAAGATCGATGTAACATATATCCAGTACGGGCTCTCTATATGTACCCAAATTAATGCAGAAACCGAGAATGAACTCCTTCATAATTTTCCTGTGTGGTAATATGGTTCAAATTATTTTCTCAACTAATGTGGCCATATAAGAATGTTTTTGGTCTTTTGGATGTTTATGATCTCTCATTCTTCTGAAGAAAATAAAGTTAAGCCTAGGCTGCAACCAAAGCGGTTCATGCCACTAACATTTCTTTACCATTTATCACTACTTCATTGGCATAAATTACTAATATTCAAGGGGAAAATTGCAATGTTCTGGTCAACGAGAACTTCCAAAAAAGGCAGCAGGAAATACAAGATGTGACTAGAAGATTCATATTCAATAGGAATAATCAGCCCCCAATGAAAATTAGCCCTTCTTACAAACATGTTTCATTGTTCTCCACTTCTGCACTTATGTTCCAATCCTTGACAATTGTTTTTTGAAAAAAAATAGCCCTCATCGCAACCCTAGACATTCTTGTCATCTGTGTGTGGGAAGCTGTTTGCCCAGGAGGAACGTGTCAATAAGCGCGAGCCCTTCTTCTGGTTTGTTGAGGGGCACCAAATGGCCAGCTCCTCTGATTGTCACCATTGTCATACCATGGTACTCCACAAATCTTCCCGCAACCTAAAATATCGTATATCCTCCACATTACTTGTGTTTACATTCAGAGACTAACAAATGGTATCACGGTAACAGTGGAAAAATTTCAGAACTTCTGACCTGTTTGTTCAGGTACCAAGGTTGCCACTTTGTCTTGATAGGCAGGCCCAGGGCTTCCACACAATACCGTGATCCTATCACTGGGACCCTACCATCTGCATCTCCACTGCATGGATGATGGACACAGTTATTATCGAGTCACCATCACTGATATGAGATCTACTTTAAAAGTTTGAGCAATCCGAGATAAGAATCATTATGTTTAAGAAAGGTTACGGCAAGTCCCTTTTCAGAGGAAAATATCTGTACATGGATAGGTAAGAACAAGGTGTATTTTGCATTGGTAGGAGAACTGAGAAATGATTAAGAGGAAGCATACCTGTAAAGCCAGACTCTCAATCCGGCTTTGATGAGCTTAGAGTAGATGGGTAAGATGGAAAGTACCGAAAAATTGTATGACCTTAAAATTGAGTCACTGCGTGATACATGAAAAATTAGAATTAAGTCAAATTCGCACTCATATGTACCTGTGGCTAATTTTTCCAAATAAATTACAAAGTCAAACCATGTCAATATTTCCTTAATTATTCTTCTTACTGTAATGACATGCAGCTCTCTTGCGTCGTTCAAGGAAAAAAATCCTAATTACTACTTTGTTCAACTCTGAATGGAAAATAATAAATTTATACAGATTGCTGCTATGTAAAGACTTCTGTCACAACAATTTGAGGCTGATTCACCTGCAAACTTGCCATTTTCGAGTTCCACTGACATTTGCATGGAATGCTCTCTGCACATCTTCCTTATTGAAGTACCTCTCCGCATATGAGGAATAGCATGGGTCATATCCTGAGAACATCCTAATCCTACGCCTGAAATGTTCCTACCATATATAAGAAAAG
Organism: Panicum hallii; assembly: GCF_002211085.1. Classification (NCBI taxonomy): domain Eukaryota; kingdom Viridiplantae; phylum Streptophyta; class Magnoliopsida; order Poales; family Poaceae; genus Panicum; species Panicum hallii. The sequence continues at coordinate 46,745,415 of NC_038046.1, read as the reverse complement.
GCATCACGATTTCAGAAGCAGTATATACTTTTAGTTTTATAAGCTAACTGTTCCTCACCTGCCTCTCTTAATACAAAGATACACATCTCTCCTGCGCGCTCGAGAAAAAAAAATTGTTCCTCACCTGATCGTTAGCTGTAAGTGCTCGATCAACAGCAAGTACTGCTGATGACTGAGGAAGATTGCATCTGGGTGCATAGATGTTGTAAATGTCGATCTCGTGGTATTGGCTGAACACAGTGCTCATGGCTTTATCACAATCATCAGACCAGTTTGAAAGTCTGAAGTCACACACCTTCTTGATGCGCTCGTAAATTTCGTCTGACACTACTGCGTGGCTCCAAGCATATTCAGCTAGCCCCTTTGAGTCGCAGTAATCATCAGTTAGTGGATTACCAACCTACATTGGGAGAATCCATGTGTTACAACTTACAACACGTCAAGTTCTGAACTTATTTAGTAAGAGCTGCACAATATTTTTGTATAATAATTTCACATTTCAATGAACTGTTTCCTCAAAGTGCAGCAACCTTTACAGTTACAGAAAAGTAGGAATGCCTTTTTTGGGTAATTTTACTGATACAAGTACATTTGCACGAAATAGTAAATGTTTCTCTCCTAAAGCACAAAATTGTTGTCCGCTTGTTAGCTACCATAACAGTGCCTTATAAGTCAATTATCAAATAAAAATAAAAGGACAAGGCCAAATCAAATAGTCAAAGGATGCTTTTCTCTAGATTCTCACCATGAAACCTTTAAGGTTGATATATGGGCTGTCCTTGTCTTTGTTCCTATCATGGACAAGTTCAGCAAGTTGTGGAACATAGTGACCTGCATTGATTCAAAATTCTTTTTGAGTGACGCACAGAAGAAAAAGGGAACATTATTTTGCTCCACCAATTTGTGCCGTTGATAAGATACCATGGAAAATGGACATTTTTAGCAATGCCATACATACTCTAAGGGCTACTGATGCAGTATAAAGAAACCTTAAACTCCTTTCTCTTAGAAAAAAAACAAGGAATCTGAAACCTGCGGTAATGAAGTTTTTTTTCTTTTGGAAAATGAGATGTCACCAAAAACTAGTACACTTTTACGAATAATTACAAGGATTACTATTTTCCTGATTTTAAACACCATTCATTTCTACATGGTAACATGCACATTATTCTTTGTATAGCACCGAAACTTTGTGAACTGGAAGAGTATCAGTAGTCCAGTGTCTGTTCTCTCAAAATAAGTGTCTATGTTGTCCTCTATTATACGCATGAACAAATTTAATAGCTTCTAGGAAATTACCCAGATACGTTAATATCTTGATATGCTTCTTTATTTACGGTTATAAAATACATAAAAATTATTATTAGGGATCAAATTGTCAGAACAGTTTCCTGATTTCAATTGGTAGCATACTGAAATTCTAGATTTTGACGGTGCACCACGTTAAGTAGCACTAGAGAACAGGATCTTGATGGGAATTATCTTTTTTTTTTGAGAGAAAGTATATAGAATGTTTTTCTTCATTGATATACAAGAACAACAACCATATAGCATTGTAGCTCATGGCAAGAAGTACCTGCATAGCTCTCTCCAGAGATATAAAATTCACGGCCCTTGTACTGTGGAAACCTCTTGAACCAATTTACCAGGAAGTTGTATGCATCCTCAGCTACAAAAGCGAATGTATAACATTGTGAAACAGTAACGAGTTAGACATAAATTCCCTAAATATCACTGAAAATTACCTACGAAGGCGTCATCCAGTTTGGTCAGGTCAGAGGATGTGTTGGTGTAGGAGAAGCCGACCCCAACTGGAGACTCCAAGAAGAGCAAGTTGGCCTCTGCCCAAGAACAATAACGGATACAGCAAAAAAATTGTTCTTATGCTTGATGAAATTGCAATGATCTTAAGCACAGAAAAAAAATTGTTTCAGGCACCTCTGTTCCATGCAAACTTGTTGAACTTAAGCTCTGCACCGTAGCTGGTGACCCTGAGAGGCCCCAACTCAGAAGCAGCTCCATACCCAACTGACGAGCAACCAGGTCCTGCATGTTGGGCACATATTTTACTGCACTAATTTTTTTTGAAAGGAATTACCGCACAATTTTTTCTTGCACAATGCAGAGAGAATAGCAGGAAAAGATGGTATATGATTAACTGCAAGTACAGTAAGATAATTTGCACAAAAAAAATTCATAGGACATGCCATTGAACTTGAGCAGAGATTAAGGATATATAAAAATAAAAGGTGCTCCAGGTCCAGAGCACTGCTACTCTGCTTCACTAACCCCCATGATGAATGATCCCCTGCACATTGCAAGCTCACTAGTGTAGGACTGAAGCCATAGCAAAAATAAAGTACTAAGAGTGAACCAAACACAAAGAACACTGCCAGCTCTTTTGCTCTGTCATTCATTGTGCATGGGATTATGGGAAAGTTAAACAACATAGTAAAAAATGTAAATAAAAAAGAAAAAACGAGTTGAAGCAACAACCTCCATTGAGCCAGAGCAGGAGAGGCTTTTTCGCCGGCGACGCGTGGGCCTCGAAGAACCAGTAGAAGAGCGCCCTCCCGTTGCGCTCGTTCACGGTGACGTACCCGGCGAACTGCGACACCGGCGGGCGCGGCGGCTGCCCGGGGAGGAACCGCACCCGGTCGCCCTCCTGCTGGCTGTTACCCACAGCCGCTGCGTGGCAGCACAAGGTCTGGAAGAAGAGGAGGAGGACAGCAAAGCTGAATTGCTGGCGCTTGGACGAGGACGACCGGGGAAGAAGACGCGCTGCCATTGTCGCCATTCGAGCATGTGAGGCCGGGAGAGGAGGAGGAAGACAAGGGTCAAGAACTAGCAGAGAGACGCATGTGCAGCAGGGGATCAGAGGACGGCAGCTTCTCGGCCTAGGGGCTCACCGGCTCACAGTCAGCAGCTCGAAGTGTGTGACGGTGAGGTCATGTGAAGAGGATGGCGCCTGCCATTGGAGGGGGCGCCTCGGAGGAAGGATCACGGCACGGCGCGGCACGGGTTTGGTTGCGGGTGCAGGGAGGGAAGATAGGGATAGGTGGTGGCGCATGTGAGCGCCGGATAACCATTTTTATTTGCTGCCGCTGCGCTCCAGCCGAGGGCATCTTCCACTGCCGGCTGCCTGCATCTGCGTGACCGTATCCCAGGGGCCTTGGCACCACCCTCGCACGGATTCCTTCCTTCGATTGGGGTGTTCGATTGGTGTCAGTCGCAGAGGGGCCAAGAGAACGGGAACGTGACAAAAATGAATCCGTGCCACTGCAGCTGGGCGACGGGCCAAAGGACTGGCGTCTTTGTTTGGGCCTTATCATGGGCTACGGCCTAGATTACCTGCCTGTCTTTCCGTTCCATTGGGCCGCACCTGGAACAATGAATGATTCACCAATATCATCATTCTTGCAGTACCTTTTTTTTCTAGTAGGTGGCGAAGTAATAATGATGTTTCTGGAGCTCTGAAATGATGTTTCTGTAACTCATGACCACAGTCCTTTTGTTATAGAATTAACATGAGGTTCAGTCCTTGAGTGTTCGTCATGCATGCTGAATTGCTGATTGATGGCTAATTAAGATTTAAATTTTTTTTTCGCTTTTTGAATTCATTTTCGCCACGCTCTAGATTCTTTGTCCAAGTCTAATCTCCACTGCTACCGGCATACTCCACTCAACTGTCTTAACCGGACAAATTACTTACCCTCTAAACCGTTCAAAGTAGGCTTTGATTTGAGAGGGTGGCGCTAACATGGCAGTGGTGTCAGCGCCACCATGAACTAAATTGACTTGGAACAGGTAGTTGTCCGGTTTTGCTAGTTGAGGTGTACATGTATCTAGCATTGCATTATAAGTAGGGAGAAATAGATTCTAAGACAAGGTTTACAAAATCCAAATACACTTAGGGCCTGTTTGGTAATAAACCCCTAATAAGTTTTTTTATCCAAATATGAGAGTTTATTGGTGAGGCTTATGCCCATAAGTCCCATAAGCCCATAAACCTCTCCAAAGGATGCTTATGGAATTTATTTTGTGTAGATCCTATAAATATCTCTCACCTTAGCTTATTATAAGCTCTTACAACCAAACGTTATTTTGAGTTTATAATAAGCCCCTCCATGTGAGAGGGTTATGGATTTATAATAAACCCCTCCAAACCAAACAGGCTTTAATTGTTCATTGATTAGGAGAACGTGTAGAATAACTTCTGCGCAGCAACTAATTACCGAGTTCTTAAAAAAAAACTAGTTAACGTAGGTTAATATGCTGAATGCTGTATGGTTTCCCAGCTGGTTTGTGGTCCTAAAACATGAATTATCAAGGCAACAGTACCAGTATAGTATTCCAGCAAGAATCTTTAGCCGCTGAAACACACCAAGCAACAGTAACATACACGCATCTAATATTTCAAAAGAGACCTGCAGGCGGCCATGGAAATAAAACAATTCTCCCCGTGTTAAGGGCATGTTTGGAACGAAGGAATAGAAAATACAGGAAAGAAAAAAAACTAGGAATAGGATTATGGTGTAGTAGCAAAATAGAGGAAAGGAAAAACACGGGAATGGATTGAAACAGGTGTTTGGAACGCAGGAACTTTAATCACAACAATAGGAAAATATGTTAGTAATAAAAACACATTACTGCTTAAGGATAGATTAGTTAATGTTAATATTTTTTTAACCCTGCCGTAGGAGGGCTCTTTAATTGGTTCGATATATTGTGGCCCTCTTCGGTACGTCGAGCCTTTCTATTTTATCCTTATCTCTTCATCTGTTGTTATCTAGGCATTGCCCTGCCCCTGTCTAGCTCTCTCGGTCGCTCCCGGTGCTGCCCCCATCTCATCTGTCATTTGTCATCTCTCCCCTCACGCCAAAGCTATGGAAATACGATTGGAATTAGCTAGCTAGGCAGGTTACGGTTGAGGCTTGTAGAAGGTAAGGTGTTGTTTGCGTGGTTTTCTTTTTTTCCCCTGGTTATAGCTTTCTAGGGATATAATCTTATATTTTCTACGTTAAAAAAAGTTACGGTTGAAGCTAAGGGAGCCACAGCAACCGGCACTGGAGGACGGCGCAGGCTGGTAAAAGGTCAGGGCGGCCAGGCTGCTAAGGAGGACAGTTGCCCAGAGCAGGGGACCGCGGCACCAACGCCGGCAGCCTGATTCGGTGCCTCCCATGGCGGGAGGAAGGAGAGAGCTCGGAAGACAGCAGTCAGCAGACAGCAACGGTGGAGAAAAAAACAGTGAGAAGATTATTTCACTTGGCTCCGAGTGGATGCTTTTTTTTCCTGTGAAATGCACATGGATGGTTTCCTTTCCTCTGGAATGGAAGTCTGCAGTCCTTTGTTCCAAACACAATCACACAATTCCTTTCCAAAGGAATGAAAAACTCCAAAATTCCTGTGAAAAACCTTTGATCCAAACTCTAGCCGTATGCAACCATCCAAAACTTGAAACCAGACCCACGACAGGCATCTGCAGGCGCACGCTTTCTTAATACTACGGTTTCAGCAAATTATTGCCCTGGTAGTGATAGCCCAAACAGTTAACATAGTTCACATGCTAAAGTTAAGCTTAATTATGGTTTTAGAATGATAGAGCTTAATTATTCGAAGACCTGTGAATAGAAATCGTTAGATTAGTCAGTCATAACTCAATGCATATGGGTGCCTCATGCAAAGAGCAAGATAGTCACTATCATCATTCTGATTTAGTAGGTACCGTTTTGGACAGCAACATAAACATAATCTTAACTACACTGAACTTTGCCGTTTGTTCACCATGAAGCTGTGCATGTAGTTTGATCAGAAAGGTCCCTACAAGTAAACATTTTGCAGAATTGAACCCAAACCGCTAAATCACAAATATTATATATGATGGCAGTTCATATTGTTAACATCCGTCAACCGAACTCTATATTCCTGAATCTAGATGAATTTATTGGTCTTGCTATTTATCCGTTGAGCATTTTCCTTAATTTGAAAAAGTAATTTATGTTAATTAGATTTTTTTCAGTTTTTCTTAAAAAAGGAACTGTTGGGCCCACATCTAAACTTCACGTTAACACAAAAGAATTCGCTAGAGCCGATGATTATTAACACAATCTTAGAAGCAAAACCATAAGCATTGTATTGCATCATATAGAAAATAACAATTTCTAATTTATATATAACTCAAGTATTGTAAAACACACAAGTTCATTGAAATGTGTTTTGTGCTTACACTACCTTCAGCTATGCTTACGTAAATATTTTGAACATTAACATTAATGTCAGCCACAAATATTCAGGAATACAAGTCATAAATACTTTAGGTCATTAGGTTGATCAAAAATTTGATAAATGAATTAGGATGGCATTCCACATAATTAATTTAGGAGGAAATTGACTACAATGGCATGTCATGGTAATTAATCAGCTGATCCAAAATTGGGTACCCATTTGCATCTCTACAAATGACTAGCATAAAATTTTTATCATAAAATAATCCAGAACAAGATAATTTTAATGCACTTGCATAGCAGAGCTATATATATATACACACACACACACACACACACGTGTGTGTGTGTGTTGGGGGCTGTGTGTGTGTGCGTTGAAAAGGACCTCTGTGTCAAACCGAATTTCCATACTAAGATGGAATATTATGTCAACGGTCATCACTTTACTAGAGAAAATGCTATTAAAAAACTAACGAACCAGAATATTATGATACACTATATCTTACCTCATTAAAACCAGCGGTGATAATTGACATCACCGCTAGTTTGTATCACGATCCGGCAGTACCGTCGTAACACCCGCCACCCTCCCTTTTTCCCTCCCTCTCATTATTCCTCTCCCAGTCTCCTATCTCCTTCTCTCTCCCCCGCACTCTCTCCCTCGCAGCTCCCTCCCCTCCCTCTCCTCCCTTCTCTCCCCCGCCACCCCTCTCCTCCCTCTTCCCCCACCGCTCCCTCCCCTTCCTTTTCTCCCCCGCCGCCCCTCCCATCCCTATTCCCCCGCAGCCACCTCCTCCGCCACTCACTCCTCTCCCGCCACCACCTCCGCCGCTCCTCCCCAAATGCAGCTGGCGCGGGGTCGTGGATCAGCCGGCGCGCGGGGCATTCAACACTGGGAGCGGCAACGCGCAGGGCCACCAGCATGGGGGGAGGGGGCGTGCGGGATCAGCGGTGTCGTGGAGCAGCAACAGTGCTGGCAAATCGGGCAGCACCGCAAAACTTGTGGAAACAATTCATGAAAATTTTGGAAAAGTTTGAAGAGAGATGCCGCAAGCTGCACGGAATATTGGTAGATTTCCCCTTAGAGTATTTTTCAAGATTTATAAATCCATGAAACAGATAATCTAGGACTGTTTTAATTAAACATTGAGCAATGTGATTGAAGTCGAGGATTTAGATAATTAATCTAATAAAATTATGAATAGATAGAGAATCAACCAATATGAGCAAGAGATAACCAATCTTAAACAATTCTGAACTATGCTAAGTTTTAGTTCCAAGCATGATAGTAGATAAAACAAATTTTCTTTCAAAGTATCTTCAAATCACCACCGCAGTCTGACTCTCGAATATTGACCGTATTACTGGATAATAGATCTTGTTACGATCCTATCCTTCTACGCGAGAAGTTATTATAGCATGAATATCAGGCACACATCGTACTGTTATGATAGATCAGACGTGCAAATCTAGTCACCATGACAATAAGAACCTCCTATGCAATCTACATCGCTCCTCCCCTCCCCTTCCTTTTCTCCCTCGCCGCCCCCTCCCATCCCTATTCCCCCGCCGCCACCTCATCTGCCGCTCATTCCTCCCCTGCCACCACCTCCGCCGCTCCTCCCCAAATGCAGCCGGCGCGGGGCATTCAGCGCGGGGAGCGGCAACACGCGGGGCCACCAGCGGGGGGGGGGGGGGGGGGTGGGGGGGGGGGTGGGTGGGTGCAGGATCAGCAGCGTCGTGGGGTAGAAACAGTGCTGGTAAAAAAATTTTAATGGGCAGCACCGTAAAACTTGTGGAAACGATCATAGATTGAAATAAGCAAACTCATAATAATAAAAATCATACCTTTGATGAGTCGCTAGTGAGTCAAAACTCATGAATTATATAACTTTGATAATTTTTTCATCTCCAAATCACCACTGAGATCATACCTTTGATCTGTTGATCGTAGTTCCAGAAATCCAACGTGATTCTTCCTCTCAAGGTGAAAACGTTGGCTAGGGTGGTGACTACATTGACTAGAGTTTAGCCTATGCTAAATTGCTAACCTCTAGACAACTGTACAACCCTCTGCTTTCTAGAAAGGTACCCCTCATACTCCTCTGCTTCTCTGCAGCAAATGTGTCGAATGGATTGGTCAGATGTCATATTGATTGAGGGGGTTATTTATACTTTGATGAGACCATAGTCCAAATATAGCAACATGAATGAGCAACGGAATGCCTAAGGCCGATTGGCTTAGAGGGCCTAGGCTGATCGGCCTGGCTTCCTTTTTGCCTCCTAAGCTTGTTGTCGCCACCAAGTCTCTTCCTGATCTTCTATATATCTCTTGTCACTTGCATGTGGACCTGGCTCATTGATTCTTCGTGATATGAATGGATCTAGATAGCCTTCCAATTATCAAGCTTACTTTATCTTGATTCCGAGATTAACTTGACAAACTACTGGATACTTAGGGCAAGTACATTGGAGCCGTCCAATAGGCGGTCTCATGCAATGCCACATCATCTTAGAACGACTGAACAGACAATCTCTGCTGCTTTTATTGTCTTGTAGCAGTACCATATCCCTTAATTAAGAAGTCAAATTTCAAAGCCTAGACATGAAATGCAAGCAAGTGAAGTCTAAATCAAACAAAGTTTAATCCATAGGTATCAACATATGTAGTGAATCTTTGGCCCAAATACATCCAACAAAGGTCAAATTACCCTTCATTTTGCAAATTTAACAAAAACATATGTAACATGATTTTTAGGAAATACATGAATTGGTGCTTGCGTGATACTACTAAAAACGATTTGTAGCAATGCCCCGATTTTTTTCCAGGATCGGATCAAAATGTAACCCGCTCCTACAAGAGGAGCAGGGTTACTGTAGCAATTGATCCGCCCCTGAAAATGCATTTGTAGGGGCGGATGATGCCATCACCCGCCTCTGAAAATGAGCCTCATTTTTGGGGCGGGTGATGGCGTCACCCGCCTGTGACACCCGGTCCAACTTGGATGTGGTCCAGTAGTGGCCCATGTGTGTTATGTGCACATGTTTAGTACCACCTAGTTGAGTAAAGATGGAGCCAACTTATAAGTTTTTATCCTACAACCATAGCACCTTCGGGTTGATCCTTTTACACGAAGCGAGAATGAAAGTGTAAACAGAGTGCTACGTGTATGCGGGCCTGCCCCTCGGAAGGCTGGGCTGTGCGGCGTTGGAGGACGGGATGTGACAAATGGTATCAGAGCTGACCCTCGCGGTTGCACGTACGGGTCAGTGTGCGGGCATATGGCGCATGGCCCGTGTGGTCCCTGCTGGGACACACAACATGGCATATGGCGCCAGCACTGGGCGTGCGATCGTGCGCTAAGAGGGGATGTTCTTGTATATGGTTCAGTGTGCGGGCATATAGCGTATGGCGCGTGTGTGTCCAAATAGGACAAACGACATGACATATAGCGCCGGCACTGGACGTATGGCAAGGTCCTTTGAAGGGGGGGTGGTTTATGTGATACCTGGCTCAATTTGGATGTGGCCCAGTAGTGGCCCATGAGTGTTGCGTGCACATATTTAATACCACCATGCTAGTTGAGCAAGGGTGGAGCCAACTTTTAAGCCTTTATCCTCCAACTATAGCACCTTCGGGTTGACCCTTTTACACGAAATGTGGATGCAAGTGTAAGCAGAGTGCTATGTGTATGCAGGCCGCCCCTTGGAAGGACTGGGCTGTGCGGCGTTGGAGGACGGGGTTTGACACCGCCCCAAAATATATCATTTACAGGGGCGCGTGACACCACCACCCATGCCTAAGAATGGGGTTAGTTTTCAAAGGCGGGTGATGGCGTCACTGCCTCTACAAATGTATTTCCAGGTGTACCATAGAAGATGAGAATTATAAAAGCAAGCATAAGAAAAGACGACAAGCCAGAGACATACAAGGATGGAGAATCGCAAATTGTTACCGCTTAAATATGTAGCTAGTAAATTATTTTCAGATTCATGTAATCTCTCTAATATCTCGTGCATCCATGTATTTTGAATGGATTATATATATGAGACCTATTAATGACACTTGGACTCAATTTTTATGTTTTAGCCTCAATACTTATTGATGAAATTCCTATATCCATATAGGAGACTGAAGTATATTTGATTTATTTTCTATTTTGTTTTATTGATGGTTTAATTTTCACTTAGGTGCAACACACACTCTCTAAAGAAATATGAATATATATATTAATGATACTTTGGACTTAATTTTTCTCGAGTTCTATAAGTCACAATAGTCTTAGAGTACAATTTCAAAATAAAAAACAATTTTAGAAAAATAAAAAAAATCATTTATAGGGGTAGGTGGGAGCCCCTACAAATACATTTCTAGGGGTGGGTGGCACCCCAACCGCCCCTAGAAACATATTTGTAGGGGTGGGTGGCGCCCTTACCCACCCCTACAAATTATTTTCAAATTTAATCTAAAAATTAGATTAAATCATAAAAAATAATCACACATCAAAAAAGGTAAAATTTGTACACTAAGATTTTGTGACCCATAGAATAAGCAAAAAATATGCAAAAGCATATTTCAGTATATTTAATACTTAAGGGTGTGCAAACTTTAAATTATGGCTTGAGTTGTATAAGATACTAGCATGGGTGAGCCATACATTATTATTTCCACACTCTTAACCATTATACGTGTTGAAATATGGTTGTCATATTTTATTCTAGTTCTATAGGTCACAATATCCTTAGCGTACAAATTTTATTTTTTATGTGTTTTGCTATTTTTCTGAATTAAATGAATTTATAGAATAATTTTGAAAATTATTTTCAGGTGCGGGTGGGGCGTTGCCCGCCCCTGAAAATCATTTGTAGGGGCGGGTGACGCCACCACCTGCCCTTAGAAATCAATTTGTAGGGGCGGGTGGGGGCGTCACCCGCCCCTACATGTAGATTTCCATTTCTAAGGGCGGGTGTGGCGTCAGGTGCCGCTACAAATGATTTCTAGGGGCAGGTAGGGGCGGTACCCGCCCCTACAAATTGCTTTCTATATATACAAGCCGGTGCTAGGACTTAGCAATTTTTCCGATTCGCACTCCCTGCACCGTGAGGCTGCCGAAATTTCGAGCTCTTGCCCGCCGCCGCGCGCCGTCCTCCCCAGCGGCCCTACGATCCCATTGCTCCTCCCCGCTGGCCCTCTGTCCCGCGGCAACCTCCTTCGCGACAATCGTCCCGCGCGGATCTGGCGGCTGCAACCCTCCCCAACAGCGCCTCCCTTCTCGCCCGCCTCCTCACGCCGCCGCCTCGCCTCGCCGCACCCTGCCCCCTCCTCCTCCTCATCCTCCTCTCCGCAGATCTATGGCCACTGGTCTCGGCGCCTCCTCCATGCGCGGCCTCCTCCTCCGACGCCTTCTCCTCCAGCGGCGCCTCCTCCTCCTCCCGCGCGGCGCCATCCCTCCCGATCCACCCGTGTGGCCGGCGCTTTGTCCTCCTCCCTGCTACCGCGCGCCTCCCCGCCGTAGCCTGTCCCCTTCCCACCACGCACTACCCATGCCTCCTACTCCCGCCGGCCCAAACCAAGGTTCTTGATTTTTTTTTCATTTTTTCCATTGTGAATATTTATTGAAATGTTTAGGGTTTAGGTTTCGTTATATCCATTTTCACTTTATTTGATAAGTCAATAGTTAGTGAAAAAAATGTGACATTTGAATAGTTAGTGAATTATTGTATAGTTATTGAAAAATAGTGAAATGTTAGTGAATTTGTGAATTCATTTGAACGATGGTTAGTTCTTTTCTTTTGAATGTGAATTCATTTGAATTCTCTCAAGAATTAGGGTTTAGAAATAGTGAATGTGAATTCATTTGAACATAAGGAATTATAGTTCTTTTTTCATTTATTTAATTTATTTGACACTCTAATGATGTATATAAGGATCTATTTTTGAAACAAATTGCTTGGCCTCCTTTGGACCCTTCTGAGAAAGAAGAGAGGCACCAAATCTTAGAACTGATTTGGTGTTCTCCCTTCTTTCTGAGCGAAGGTCCAAGGAAACTCAATTTGTTTCCTAATCAGTCAATTTGTTGAGATGCGTATTGAAAATGAACTGAAGAGTGTCAAACTAATTCTGTTGACTTGTGCATTCAATTATGTTTCTATTTATTAATGTGCATTCAATTTAGGGAACACTCTTTATTAGGGAACATTATTTAAAAAAATGTAGATATTAAAATGAGTATATACAATGGGAGTATGAAAAAATATAGATATGAAAATGAGTATATCTAAAAATAGATATTAGTTGAGTATAGTAGAAATTTTTTATTTTTAGAATAGAAGTATACACTTATGGAGGGATTATTAATGGTTAATGACTAATTAATGTTTATTATTTTTTATATTAGTTGATGTAGTTAGATTTAGTTTATTATTATTTTGTACATGTGATAATTTTCTTAGGTGCAGGTAGCTGTATATTTAGTTCATAATTGTTATAGTGTATTGAATTTTAGACTGTAATTACATATTCTGAAATGAATTATTTTGACACTCTAATGAGTAACTATTTAATCCGTAGAAATGGCTTTGCAGCATGATGCATTAGAGCATCGTGCGTATGTTCGGGCGTCGGTACGCAATCATTTGCAGCGCACCGGACATTCTCTTGAGTTCCGCGGGTAAGAACGTCTTGGACTTGTTCAGGGTCGTATTCATCGTTGGATTAAGAAAGAATTTGATTTCCACACACTACGTAATGCAAGACACAAATTTGAGCATGAATTTGATATCGAGTGGCATGATACGGATGATGATCGTGACTTGATGGCTCGACGTAATGCGAGGCGCGAAGCGTCGGGGGATGGCAGAAATTGACCGTTCAGTGTCCAGAGTTTGCGAGGTGGTTCACGAGGCATCAGTCGATACGTTTCATGAGTAGTTTGTACTAGCATGTAGCTTATTCGGTATTTTAGACATTTTAATTAATCATGTTGTGTAATGGATAATTTAGATCTTTTAATTAATTATGGTGTGTGATGGATATTTGGACCTTTTAATTCTGGAGATTGTTGAATAATTTTGGACCTCTTAATTTATTATTCATGTTGTGTGATGGATTTTTTAAATACCATATTGTGCAATGCAGATGGACCGGCAGTAGATGACATTCGATCGTGCATGAGCTTGATAGATCAAAATTGGCGGGAAATAAAATTTTAAAATATATCGTGAAATAGATTTGAAAAATTTAAATTCAAATTAGTGAAATTTTAGACGGGAACGATGTTTCTAGGGGCGGATCATGCCCTGATCCGTCCCTGGAAATCAATTTTCAGGATAGCCCATGGCCCGCTTCTGCAAACAGCTATTTTAGCTGCGAGAAGTAGGAGCGGGTACCGCACCCGGTCCTACAAATATTATTTTAGCCGCCCTTAAAATTTTTTCCCATAGTAGTGTGAGGCAACTAGTTTGATATCACCCTAGATGTACACACACTAACTAACTAGGTACCATTTCCCCTAATGAAATCGCTCCAAATCATAGTCAAAGAAAAGTTCACAAAAAATAGGTTAAAAAACAAATTAGAGATCTAGAAGGATAGGAGTCTAGCATGAAATTGATCTTTGGATTATATTAGCTCAAGATGTATAATTTCTAGCCACTCATAGCACTATTCAAAGCATGGTGATAAAAAGCATAAATCGAAGAGCCTCTCACTCTCTAGCTCTAGACAAAGATCTCACCGATGTTGATGTGAGTTTGACCCACAAAGGACCTGCCACCTTTAAGTCTTTCAAGCTCCCTTTCATTTCCCTTCAACTTGGACTTGCTATCATCACCCTACTTGACTTGGCTGACAATCATCTTCATCACCATGTTCGCATTATGTCTTCACCCACTCCACGTGAGAGATGTGGATCACCTTTAACTCCGACCATCCTTGTATGATCCCTCGGTGCCAAGCCTCAACGCACCCTTAGGCACCGTGTGGTCATAGTAGCCAAGCCTTCACCTGCAAAAGCTCCGATTGTTTGCTTTGGATTGTGAATTATTGAAAGCCGGACTGCAAAAGTTGTATATCCAAAAGCTAGTAGCTATTTGGCAAACTAGATCGTGGATTATGGCTTCTTTCTCTCTCACTCACTTACATGTGGGTCATACTATCTTTTTCCTCACATATATCTCTTTCTCTTCAAGTATAGTCATGGCTTGGAATCCGTGGCCCCTCGTTGTCTCCTTGCGGTCTTGGTTCAATCAAAGAGAAAAAAAGGGATTATCCACAATTTGTTCCCTCTTTTTTCTCTATTTTTTCTTCCATTCCTTGCACATATGAGGATATCAAGGGACACTATCAGACCCGGGACTACGGGACTGTAAACATAACGTAGTTCAAAAAGGATTAAGAGATCAAACAGGATTAAGAGATAAGGCTTGTCCTATCTCTTATTTGTGTTGTACTCTACTCGCATGCGAAGTAGGACTAGTCAGTACAGAAGGAAACTACTAGAGTTGTACTCGAGTACGATTCCTTGGCTAGTATCGGATTAGGATTCATGTAACCCTATCCTCTCGGATATATAACGGGGGGCAGGGACCCCTTCAAAAGAGAACATCTACACCCAAGGCAATACAAACCACCATACAGGACGTAGGGTATTACACACATCGCGGCCCGAACCTGTCTAAATCTTGTGTTCCTTGCACCTTCAAGTTCCTGATCTCGGCATCTCCCAACCTAAACTTACCACCTTGGGTATACCCCTCGGTGGGCAGCTGGTAAAACACCGACAGCTGGCGTGCTAGGTAGGGGAGCGCATCGAAGATCCACTGGCGAACTCGATGGCATCATTCCAGTTCACCAGGTCAGTACCCTCTCAGGGCACGATGTTTGTTTTTGGCTCGTGGGTCTGCATCACAGATGGTGCGGGCAGTTTCCGTCGATTCCTCATCGACATGAAGCCGAAAACTCCCGCGGCGGGTTTTCATGGCGACCTCGACAAGTTCATCGATAATCTCGATGACCTGTCAATCCATGGATCCGCTACGAGGGCTGAGGAGGAGTCTGCTTTCGGCGCGACTCCATCCAGCGCTACAACAACCTTGCTTGGGTTGGACTCGATCCAATCTGAGGTCTCGCATAGCCGATCACGACTCGGTCTACGCAATTTGGCCACTGATCTTCAGGAGGCCAATATCTTCGAGTCCCTCTCCACATTGGTGAAGGACTTGAACTCTTTACTCCAACTCGAAAAGTCCGAAGCCACCGCACGTCGGGGGGCTGCGGGTTGTTTTGGTGCCAACGGTCTGATGATCACCTCTACCCCAGTGGGGCATTTCATACATTGAAAGGGCATGAAACTTTCTAATCTGCTCGAGGCCGAAGACCGACTTGTGGCACACCTCAAGCCTTTGCCTTTTCAGGAGGGCAAGCCATTAGCCACCGTGGCAGAGGAGTCGACCAAGCTAGTCGACGCGAGCTCTGATGAGCTCATCTCACGCCAGGTGCTGATGGCGGAAGAAGGCCAGGATGATGGCGACTTGCCCATCGTCGAATTTGATGCGGTATTTGAAGATGAGGCCACAGCCAACGTCGGCGACGAAAACGACGCCGATCGTGAGTCACGGAGGACCAGGAACAGAGCTCGCGCAGCCCGCCAAAGGAGGGTCAATGAGCGCATGCGATCTATGCATCGTGAGCTTGGCGCTGAATTCGCTGCCGTAAGTGAGCGGGGCTTCAGGACTCTGGTGGCCAACATCGCTAGGGTAACGGCTATACTCGAGCGCAGTAACGATCCAAACGTGAGTCAAGCACTTCGTTACGCATAGAGGGCTTGGATTCAGCTTGATCAACAAAACCCGGCATCTACCGTCAGGGAGGAGCGCGTGGGCGAAAGCCGGAGCCAGGCTCACAGTCGAACGGCAGGCGGCCGTGCTCGACATCAGGGCAGCAACATCAACGACAGCGCCTGCGGGAGTCAGGCCCCTGGCGGGAGGCAGCAGCCACCTCCGGGGGGTAACCCACGACAGGTAAATCATCGGCCTCCTCCAGAAGACCTGCGCCAGCGAATCAATAAAGGATGCGATGCGCGGTCTGTAATCAATACCAGGTGCAGAGAGCGCAAAGTAGCCAAGACAGAGGGTACTGACTACAGCGATCGTTTTCCATCTTTCTCCGCATGGTTTAGCAATTGCAAGTACCCTGAGGGTTTCAAGCCGATCGGCATCACCAAGTATGATGGCAAGCAAGCTCCTCAGCAATAGCTACGTTGCTACTCCACCACCATTGAAGTCGCAGGGGGCTCCAACATCACAAAGATCGTCTACTTTCCGATGGCTTTGGACCCTGTGCCACTCACGTGGTTGGAGAGCCTCAGCAACAACTCGATTGACTCCTGGGAGCGGCTCAAGAAGGTCTTCATCGACAAATTCCAGGGGGCGATCACTCACGCAGGTACTCGTCACGATCTTGCTCAATGTAAACAGGAACGTAACGAGCTCCTATGGTCCTATACACGCCGTTTCTTCGACGTCCGTGCTACTATTGTGAATATCTCGGAGGAAGACATCATTGACTGCTTCTACAACGGCATCACCGACCCAGGCATCTACAGAGACTTTGGGCAGAACATACCAAAAACTGTTGCAGGGCTTCGGTATATGATGCACGACTGGTCCGAGCAGGAAGAAAAGATGTGGGAGCGGTTCCCGAGGCGCAATGATAGCAGCCCGAGGCGTCCAAATGACAACCGCAACGACAAGATCCAGAGGGACTACTCGGGTCCGTCCCGAAAGCGCAAGCCAGATGATCTCGTCGCGGCTGTGGATCGTCCCTCGCGAGGCAAGAAAACAACGTGGGAGGAGTTCGAAAAGCTCCTGTAGAAGAAATGCCCATGGCATCCAGGTGCCAATCATGCGGCAATTGATTGCTACCACCTCCAGAGGGCATTTAGCAATCCTGGTGGCGGCAAGAAGAACAAGCCAGTGGACAAAGAACCTGAAGATGACGACCAAGGGGACAAATCGCACAACATGAAGTTCCAGGATGCCTCAAAGACCGTCAACGTCATCTTCGGGGGAGATGGAGACTTCGGCTCCAGGCGGGACCAGAAACTGCTTCTCCGGGAGAGCATGTCCGTCAAGCCGGCGGTACCACGACCACTCCGTTGGTCGGAGGTCCCCATCTCATTCTCCCGCGATGACTAGTGGACAAGCTTCTCGGAGCTCGGTAAGTTCCCCCTGGTCCTGGATCCGGTGGTGGTAGAAGTCAGGCTCACCAAGGTGCTCATCGACGGCGGGAGTGGTCTCAACCTCATCTTCGCCAGTACTTTGAGAAAGATGGGTCTGGACTTCACGGACATGCTGGTTCCAAGCAAGTCTCTTTTCTACAGCATTGTCCCAGGTAATGCGGCGCACCCACTTGGCACGGTGGTTCTTCCGTACGAGGGAGAACTACGGCACCAAGTTCATTAAATTCGAAGTTGCTAACTTCGAATCTTCTTATCATGCCATACTGGGCCGACCGGCACTTGCCAAATTCATGGTAGTGCCGCATTATGTTTATTTGATACTCAAGATGCCAGGACGAGGTGGAGTACTCACTCTCCGAGGCGACTTGAAGAAGTCATATGATTGCAACCAGGAGGCGATCCAGTATGCTTCAACTACGCGTGTGCCAGATGCTTCAGGGGAAGTACTCGCGGCCACGCAGCAGCTCTCCCAGGCCGGGCTGGAGATCCCTTCGAGAAAGGCCAACAAATCGAGCATCTAGTCGACCGGCGATGTGGCCCTCAAGTCGATCCAGCTCTAGGAGGGTGACTCATCCAAGACCGCCGTTATCGGCGCAGGCTTAGATGAGAAATAGGAACTCGCACTCGTCAGTTTCCTTCGGGCTAACCGAGACATATTCGCGTGAAAACCAGCGGATATGCCAGGGGTGACCAGGGAACTGATCGAGCATAGTCTGAATGTACACCCACAGGCTGTGCCCAAAAAGCAACGCCTTCGAAGGTTTGCTCATGACAAGCTTGAGGCAATTAAATGGGAAATAGCTAAACTCCTCGCGGCTGGCTTCATTAAATAAGTAATCCATCCAGAGTGGGTAGCTAATCCCATCCTTGTAACGAAAAAAAATAATGGATGGACAATGTGCGTTGATTACACCGATCTCAAGAAGCATTGCCCGAAGGATCACTTCGGGCTACCGCGCATCGATCAAGTTGTCGACTCGACGGTGCGTTGTGTACTCCTCTGCTTCCTTGATTGCTATTCGGGGTATCACCAGATCACGCTTAAGGAGGAAGATCAAATCAAAACCGCGTTCATCACCCCGTTTGGGACGTACGCTTACAAAACTATGTCTTTCGGGTTGAAAAATGCAGGAGCAATCTATTAGCGTGCGATTCAGATGTGTTTTGCTGATCAGCTGCACCGGAACGTTGAAGCCTATATGGATGATGTGGTCATCAAGACCAGGAAACCCGACGACCTGATTGCACGCTAGGAAGAGACGTTCAGCAGCCTACGCAGGTTTTGGTGGAAGCTCAACCCAACTAAATGCGTTTTCGGAGTACCATCAGGGAAATTGCTCAGGTTTATCATCAGCAACCGGGGAATTGAAGCCAACCGTGTGAAGATTTCGGCCATTACTGCTGTGGGGGCTCCGGCCACAATCAAAGATGTGCAGAAGCTAACAGGATGTATGGCAGCCCTGAACAGGTTCATCTCCAGACTCGGTTCTTCAAGCTCCTGAAACGCCAAGACAAGTTCCAGTGGACTGAGGAGGCCGAGCTGGCCCTGCAAGATCTGAAACATCACCTTCAGTCTCCCCCGGTCCTTACAGCACCACTGCCGGGAGAAGATCTACTACTCTACATTGCGGCGACAACTCATGTTGTCAGCAGCGCCATTGTAGTCGAGCGCAGCGAGGAGGGCCATGCGTTTGGAGTGCAGAGGCCCGTGTACTTCGTCAGCGAGGTACTCTCCAAATCTAGGGTATGATACCCGGCAGTTCAAAAACTTCTATATGCCATATTGATTACATCAAGAAAGTTGCACCATTAGTTCGACGAGTACAAGATCACTGTGATTACGGATTTTCTGTTGGCGGATATTCTTCACAATCAAGACGCCACGGGGCGTATATCAAAGTAGACAGTGGAACTGGGGGCTTTGTCCATCGACTTCAAGCCACGCACTGCAATCAAGTCTCAAGCTCTAGTCGATTTTATGGCCGAGTGGCGAGAGAACCAAGTCCCAACTCTAGTCGACAAGCCAGAGCACTGGACCATGTACTTCGATGGGTCCCTTAAGCTCGATGGCAGCGGCGCTGGAGTCCTATTTATTTCTCCATGGGGCGAACAACTGAAGTATGTCCTCCAGATCCTTTGGGAGGTATCTAATAATGAAGTCAAGTATGAAGCTCACACCGGATCAAGTCGTTGATTTGATCTCCGATATCTTGCATCGCTTCGGCTTCCTAAATACCATCATCACAGACCTGGGATCAAATTTCACAGCCAACCAATTCTGGGAGTTCTGTGAAAAACACGTGCATTGAGGTCAAATATGTCTCTGTTGCACACCCAAGGGCCAATGGTCAAGTCGAGAGGGCGAACGGCATGATAATCGAGGGCCTCAAGAAAAGACTCTATGATGAAAACAGCAAGAAAGGAGGAAA
Organism: Panicum hallii; assembly: GCF_002211085.1. Classification (NCBI taxonomy): domain Eukaryota; kingdom Viridiplantae; phylum Streptophyta; class Magnoliopsida; order Poales; family Poaceae; genus Panicum; species Panicum hallii. The sequence continues at coordinate 46,725,522 of NC_038046.1, read as the reverse complement.
GTAGATACACGAGTTGCCACATGTTGTCTGGGGGCTCAGGACTCAGCCGTCCAAAGCCACAGGACAAACACCATTCTTCCTTGTCTACGGCTCTGAAGCTATCTTACCGGCCGACATCATGTGGAAATCTCCAAGGGTTGAAATGTACAATGAAGGCGAGGCGGATGAAGCAAGGCAGTTAGAGCTCGACTCTATCGAATAGGCTCGCTGCATCACTCTTGTTCAGTCAGCACGATACCTACAGGGGATCCGGCGATATCACGATCGCAACGTGAGAGAACGGTTATTCAGTATAGGAGATTTGGTCCTACGCCGCATCCAAGACGAGTCCGGCTTACACAAGCTCAACTCGAGGTGGGAAGGACCATTTGTCGTCAAACAGGTTATAAGACCGGGGTCGTATCGACTACAATACCCCGAGGGTCAAGACATCCCAAATTCTTGGAACGTTCAGAATCTGTTCAAGTTCTACCCATGAGAAAACGTATGGGGATAGCTGTTCTCCGGGCACCTAGGCGGCCTTTTTCTTCCGAACCAATTTGGAGGCTATGTGTCACAAAATTCGGAACGTAAATTTTTTCTGTTAACATACGGAGGCTACGGCCACGTTCATGTTTTATATGAATCGACTTCTTGCCATGACCTTTGATGGTCGTTTGCGATGACGATCGCGTTTTTCCCAGCAAGTTAGATCTGTTCGATCGGTTTATATCTAACTTGTTAGACGGGCTCACATGAGGAGCTATTTTGACTACACCCAGAGTCATTGCACTTAGGGTAGTTTTTAACTTCTTGCCATAAGCACGGCAGTCACGTGATGATGCTCGCGTTCTTTCCTAACTGGTTAGCCCTGCTCGATCGGGTTATATCTAACTTGTTGGACGGGTTCCTACTCGAAGCTACTTCGACTACTTCCAGGGTCGCCGCACCCGGGGTAGTGTCTACTATTTAGCCTTTGAACTTGGATGACAATTCAGAAGTCATAAGGCACATACAAGTGGAGACATCAAAGACAAATATATACCAGAAGAGTACTTAAAAACATCTCAATCATGTAGTATACTTTTTACTATCTTTTCTGCTACAGGTTGGGCTTCTTGGAGGTACTCGTTGAATTGTTCTTCAGAGCACTCTGCAGCCACACCCTGCGCGAATGCCTCTAGTCGAGCCTCCGGCTAAAAGGATTTTACGAAGCTAAGAGCATGGCTGACACACTGTTATTGCCATATTCTGGATGGAACAAAAGTGGGCCAGGGAGCAAGATGGGCCTAGGAGAAGGTTATGGCAAGCTTGCAGATCGGATCCCGTACGGGTGTTTGGGGCCAGTAAGGCCGTGTAAACTCAGATTTAGGCAGTTAGGATTCGTGTTGTGTTTGGTTAGGGTTAGTTAAAGAGAACAAGTCTACGGACTATAAATATGTACCACGAATGAACAAGAGAGAGAGAGATCATTCATCAACAACTCACGGCGCATCGCCTCCCCTGTCACAGGGTTTTTCATCAGGTAAGTGCCATGCGGCCCCGATCACGCTCTGCGTGATCAGGGGCGTATTGCCCTTGCTTGTTTGTTTCATATGTTGCTCGTTCTGAAGCCTTGTAGATGGCGAGTAGCATTAGTTATCATAGCGCGCATAGAGTAATGTTATTTTATTTGTATCGTGATCATGCTCTGTTCATTATTCTTGCGCGCTCCGTGATCATTGTGTCTGATCATGGATGCAATGGCCGGGCCTTGCTTTGTTTATATTGATAGATCCGATCTGTTATGGCTAGTTTCTATTTATTAGGGATTTAGTTCAATATGTGCACGATTAGGCCTTGCAAACGAGTTGAAAGTTCCGGCAGTATGTTAGTATCGGATCTTAGCCTGAGTAGAGGTTTCCTTAGGAATTGGCTCTTTAGCTGCTTTAAGGATCTCTGTTTAGGTTGTTTATTTCGATGCTTTGCGTATTCGTTAGGCTCAATCACGTGTAGGATGTTCCGATCGTGTAGTGAGGGCTTAGTTATCGTAGATTGGATTAGATTGATATCTATAGAGCAAGTTTTATCTCATTATTATATACGTACGTTATCTGTCCCGAAGATCCGATCCGGTATTGATGCAATCGGCTCTTTATAGCCGATACCGGGGAGGAGCGATGAGCCGATCACGGCTCGGACTAATCTTTGCAAGTGTCTGTGCTTACAGGAATCTCACGAATCACACCTTCCTGATCGGGTGCAGGATCAGGTGGCACGCCTAGCAACTCCAAGCCAGGGTGCGCGCCAGATCGCTGGGCCGTTGACCGAGGGACCGGGGCCCACCAGCCGTCCCGGAAGCCTCCCGCTCCTCGTGTTGCCTGTCGTTGCTCGCCGGTGGGTTTCGACCGACAACACATTCTGGCACGCCCAGTGGGACCTTCTTCATCGACTTCGTCATCGGCGTTTACATCATCTTCATCGACCTCGTCATCTTCGTCGACTCTGTCAGCAGTGGTCAGCAGGAAGTCAAGGGACGATCCGATCACTTACGAGGAACTCTCTGCTGAACATAAGCAGAGGTACGATGAAATCAAGACTCAGTTTGAAGCCGATCTCATCAGCTCTTTCGAAAGGACTCGCAGCCATGGTGTCAGGTGGAAGGGATTTTCACCTGAAGGTGCTCTTGATGGGGTAGACTTATCTATTCCATCTGAAGATCGTACTAGAGCGCTGCGTCAGGAAGTGAATTATGCGGTGGCTCATTCATTGCACCGACATTCGGAAAGTTTGGTTAATGCTTTCGAGCGAGTGGCTCTGCTTGTGGTCCAGGAGATTATGAAGCATCAACATTCCCCAACTGGACCTACCTTGGGGAGCCATAGAGGAGAATTGCCGTTCCAAACCAGACCACCGTTACCTTATACACTTGCAGCTGCAGAATCTCATGGTGCTCCAGCTTACGTGGTTTACAAAGAAGGTGGTGATCCCATGGATCACCAGTTTTTCAGTGAGCCACCCAAGGAGATCCCACATGGTTATGTGTGTGCATACATACCGGACAGCAACAACCCGGTACATTCTGTACAGAAAGCAATTGGAGGGGTTTCTGGAGCTGATGCGGACAAACAAGCATGGCTAGCAACTTATGCTACCGGGCCGAGCCATGACAGTATGCACTCGGCCCCTAGGTCACAAACAGCGGAGCAAATCAGCACTATCCTAAGGGATCAGTTCGACATATTACCAAAGAGGAGAGCGATCGGCTATACTAAGCCATATCCAGGTGATTATGATTTAATCCCATTACCACCCAAGTATCGGCTCCCCGAGTTTACCAAATTCAGTGGGGCAGAAGGTTCTAGCTCTATCGAGCATGTGAGCCGATATTTAGCACAGTTGGGTATAATTTCTGTATCAGATCCATTGCGAGTAAGGTTCTTCTCGCAGTCGCTTACAGGACCGGCCTTTGGATGGTATACGTCATTAGGTCCTGACTCCATCCGTACCTGGAAGCAGCTGGAAGAGCAATTCCATATTCAGTATCATTCAGAGGCTGCGGAAGCAGGAATTGCCGATCTAGTGCAGCTCCGACAGAAGCGTGGTGAGACCTTAGCAGAGTTTATTCGACGCTTCAGAGAAATGAAGAACAGGTGCTATTCAACACGGATCTCAGAAAAAGAAGCTGTCGAATTAGCATCAGTAGGATTATTAAAGCCGATTAGAGATCTGGCTTTTCAACTGGAATTCACCTCTTTGGCGCATCTGGTCCAGAAACTGTCGACATATGAGCAGCGTCATCCCGAGTTATACCAAGATAAGTTTAAGCGTCAAGTAGCGGTAGCCGACACGGAAGAAGCCGATAACTCGGAAGAGGAACTAGAGGTATCGGTTGCTGAGTGGGCTCGTGGCGCAAATGCTGTGCCTTGTAAATGGCTGAAGCAAACTGGTCCTGCAAAAGGATTCGACTTTGATGTGAGTAAGGTCGAACAAATTTTCGACTTATTACTGAAAGAAAAGCAGTTGAAGTTTCCAGAGGGACATAAACTTCCCACGGCACAGGAGTTAAAAGGAAGATCGTATTGTAAATGGCATGACTCCTTTACTCACGACACGAGTGATTGCAAGGAGCTCCGTCGGCAAATCCAATCGGCTATTGAACAGGGCCGATTGATCCTGGGCAAGACCGCCATGAAGATAGACACTCAGCCTTTTCCTGGTGTAAACATGGTGGAACATCATGACCGGTCTGCAATGCGACAGTTGGACTTCGCGCTCGGCATTAACATGGCAGGGATGGCATCGCGACACCAGGCCAACAATAAAGAGGCTGATCCCAGCAATCGGCCCCAAAAGGAGAAAAAAGAATATATCACAGAAGAGTGAGTAAGGTATGTAAGGAATCAACGTCCAACTTCTTCTGACCTTCTCAGGAAATATGAGTATCAGTACCAGCAGTGCCTCCGGCGGGAATCTGAAGATGAGGAATATGAGCATCGCACCGGGAAGCGTTTGAGGAAGCATGAAGATACTCGTGATCATTGGCACTGCCCATTCTTCAGGTACTGTTGGGATTCCGGTATGAACCGACTGCCTACTGTCAGGGACTGCCCAGAATGTGGATCTATGAAGACAGAGGCAAGGGAATCGGTTTTTGGGCGGTTAGGACCTGCGCCAACTCAGCAAGAGCGGGTTCGATCACCACGAAGGGAAGATGAAGAGGAGGATAGGTATCATCGCCCACGTTGGTGCCCGGATGGACTAAACCGTTCACAAAAGCGTAGGGTTCAGAGGCTACAAAGTTTGGAGGAAGCTGAGGCCAGATACATCGAGACATTGAAGAAAGCGCGACCGGATCTGGCAGAACAAGTTCATTATGAGCAGGAAAAGAAGCCGCGCGCTTCAAGGAAAGAATGGCGGCCCAAGTCAACAAAAGCCGATAAGAAGGTATCGGCTGATACACACATGGTTTTCGTGCTTCCTGCAGAATTCCATGCTCGGACCTATGAAGAGCCATCGGTAGCCCAGCTTGATTTGGGACCACGGCCGGTGGTATTCGAGAAGCCGCAAGCCAATAATTACAAGCACTTAAAGGCATTGTATCTTAAAGGGTATATCAATGGTCAGCCCGTTAATAAAATGCTGGTGGATACGGGAGCGGCAGTCAACATTATGCCATATTCTGTTCTGCGCCGATTGGGGCGATCCACCAGAGACTTGATCAAGACTAATGTCACGTTAAGTGACTTTAACGGGCAGACTTCAGAAGCTCAGGGTGTCCTCAGTGTAGATCTCACCATCGGAAGCAAGACCGTCCCGACTTCATTCTTTGTCGTCAACAGCAAAAGCACCTACAATATCTTACTCGGCAGGGACTGGATTCACACCAACTGTTGTATCCCCTCTACAATGCATCAATGTTTGATCCAGTGGGATGGAGATGAAGTGGAAGTAGTTCAGGCAGACGACTCAATCGAGATTTCGCATGCTGCCATGAGCATCTGGGATGCGGAGGATCAAGAGCCGATTTCAGGGATGAGCTTAGAAGGGTGTGATCGTATCGAGGCTACAAAAAATGGAGTAAGGCTGGTCTTATCCACTGGCCTTACAGAATAGAAAAGTTGCGTGAAGAAAGTCATAATAATGTACCTATTGAGGCCGATTCGCGCAATCGGCCCCAAAAAAAATGAATTTTTGGTGATAGGTATTTTACATAGGTGTTATGGGATGGCTAGCGCTGATAGCCGGCCTGATTCTTTTCATAAAAACTTGGAAAGTAATGAAATATGTGGATCGGCCGATACTAACGATCGGCTGGAAATCGTTTTGTTATCTTCTTTTCCTGTCTGTAGCATTGATCTAACGGAGGACGGGAAGTTAGGATACGGTTTCACATCGGCTGATGAACTTGAGGAAATAGATATTGGTCCTGGGGATAAGCCGCGGCCAACGTTCATTAGTAAGAAATTGCATCCGTCTTTGCGAGAGCCGATGATAACTCTATTAAAGGAATATGCCGATTGCTTTGCCTGGGATTATACAAAGATGCCTGGGCTCGATAGAAGCATAGTGGAGCATCGGCTCCCTCTCAAAAGTGGATTCCGATCGTTCCAACAGCAGATACGTCAGATGAAAGCCGATGTCTTGGTCGAAGTAAAAAGGAAATAGAGAAAATGATAGAAGCTGGGTTTATCAGGGCTTGCAGATATGCCGAATGGATTTCAAGTGTCGTACCCATACAAAAGAAAGATGGCCGGTGGCGGGTCTGCGTGGATTTCAGAGATCTTAATAGGGCCACTCCGAAGGATGAATATCCAATGCCTGTTGCAGAAATATTAATCAATGCGGCTGCAGGCCACAAGATTTTGAGTTTCATGGATGGTAATGCTGGGTACAATCAGATTTTCATGGCCCCCGAAGATATACACAAAACGGCGTTCAGAGTACCCGGAGCAGTGGGACTGTTCGAGTACGTGGTTATGACCTTCGGATTGAAAAATGCCGGTGCAACATATCTGCGTGCCATGAACCACATCTTCCATGACCTAATCGGCAATATGGTAGAAATCTACATCGATGATGTCGTGGTAAAGTCCGCATCAGTCGAAGGGCACCTGGATGATCTACGGCAAGTCCTGGAATGAACTAGAAAGTTCGGGCTCAGGATCAATCCGAAAAAATGCACCTTTGGTGTAACAGCTGGGCAGTTTTTGGGTTTCCTGGTTCATGAAAGAGGGATAGAGATTGGCCTGAAAAGTCAGGAAGCCGTGCGTACTATGGTGCCACCCACTACCAAGAGGGAACTCCAGCAACTTATTGGCAAGATTAACTTCGTCAGGAGGTTTATTTCTATCCTGTCTGGGCGGATCGAACCCTTTATGGAATTAGTGAAAATCAAAACCAATGAAGAGTTCCGCTGGGGGCAGAACAACAACGGGCGTTCGAAGAGATCAAAGAATATTTGTCGAGACCACCTGTGTTGATGCCGCCACAGCAAGACAGGCCATTTTACATATATCTATCGGTCGGTGATACCTCCATTGCTTCGGTGGTAGTGCAATTATACGATGGCAAGGAGAGGGTGGTGTTTTATCTCAGCAGAAGGATGTTGGATGCCGAAACAAGGTACTCTGACATGGAAAAACTTTGCCTCTGTTTATTTTTCACGTGCACCAAGCTTCGCCATATCCTGCTATCGGCTGAGGTAATCATCATCTGCAAATCGGATGTTATAAAGTATATGCTATCGGCTCCTGTGTTGAAAGGCCGATTGGGAAAATGGATGTTTGCATTATCCGAGTTCGACATCCGATATCAACCCGCGAAGGCAGTTAAAGGGCAAGCATTGGCAGATCTCATTGCTGAGAGGGTTAATACCAATATAGTAGCGCTTTCCGTACGAGCCTGGGCTATGTACTTCGACGGATCTGTCTGTGGAGATGGATGTGGAATCGGCATCTTGCTGGTATCGCCTCGGAGGGCAACGTACTCTTTCTCGATCAGGTTACCCGCTACTTGTACTAATAACCTTGCAGAGTATGAGGCGGTGCGTAAAGGCATGGAATTGCTTCTGGAGGCCGGAGCTGAAGCTGTGGAGGTCTTCGGAGACTCAAAATTGGTAATCTCCCAACTCACAGAGGACTACAGGTGCGAAAGTGAGCTATTATTTCCGTTGTGGGTGCAATGCCAGGAACTGATAGCCCAGTTCAGGTATATAAATTTTTATTGGATACCTAGAGCTCGGAATGCAGAGGCCAATGATCTCGCGCAGCTGGCTTCAGGATACAAAGCCAATGGGTCAAGACATCAGGTGTACTTCCTGGACCAGGGAGATTGGAGAGCCGATATCTTCAACTATTTGAAGGATTCGGCTCGGGGGGCACCCAGGAAGATACGATATAAAGCCATGAGGTACGTCCTGATAGGAGATGATATGTTTTATAGGACCTTGGAGGGGTTGTTGCTCAAATGTCTAGGCCAACCGAGTCCAATCGGCTCCTGCATGAAGTGCACGAAGGAACGTGCGGGACCCATCAGTCAGCTCACAAGATGAAGTGGCTAATCAGGCGGTTAGGATACTACTGGCCCCAGTATGCTTGAAGATTGTTTTATGTATTATAAAGGATGTCAAGCATGCCAGAGGTTCGGAAAAATCCAGATGGTACCAGCGTCTGTAATGAACCCCATTATTAAACCATGGCCGTTCAGAGGCTGGGGCATGGATATGATCGGCAAAATCAATCCTCCGTCTAGCAAGGGTCATCAGTTCATTTTAGCTATTACAGATTATTTCACCAAGTGGGTAGAGGCAATCCCGATGAAGTCAGTAGCATCCAAAGATGTGATTCAGTTCGTCAAGGAACATGTCATTCACAGATTTGGGATCCCGCAGACTATAACGACAGATGGTGGCTCGGTTTTTATTTCAGAAGAATTCAAGAAGTTTACCGCCGATATGGGTATCAAGCTGATCAGGTCGTCTCCTTATTACGCCCAGGCGAATGGGCAAGCTGAAGCATCCAATCAGAGCCTTATCAAGTTGATTAAGAGGAAGATCGATGAATACCCCAGACGCTGGCACGAAGTCTTGTCAGAAGCATTATGGGCATACCGTATATCTTGTCATGGGCGACAAAACTTCCCCTTATCATTTGGTCTACGGGCAGGAAGCCGTGTTACTGTGGGAAGTTACAGCCGGGTCCAGGCGCATAGAATTCCAGAATGACCTATCCGCTGAAGAATATGCTACCCTGATGAGTGATAATGTGGAGGATCTCACGGAACTCAGGCTATGGTCACTAGAGAAGATTAAGGAGAATAAGGCTAAAGTAGCCCACGCATATAATAAAAAGGTTAAGCCAAAGGAATTTCAAGTAGCAGACTTGGTTTGGGAAGCAGTATTACCGTTGGGAGCCAAAGATGCAGCATATGGCAAGTGGTCCCCAAACTAGCACGGGCCGTACAGGGTTGACCAGGTCCTACCCGGGAAAGCATACATGCTTGAAGAATTGGACGGCGTCAAATTTCCAGTAGCAGTCAACGGCCAACACCTTAAGAAATATTTCCCAAGTATGTGGGCTAACAAACGTGAAGCTGATGGCACCCATCAGGCAAGAAGCCGATGCAACCAGCAAGCTAAGAAGGGGGGGCAAAGGCTGAATCAACGACGTTGGCGTTGGCAAGACAGGAAACGGGAAAAAGGGCCGATAGCGTTGACCAGCCCGTACATTAATAGAAGGATTAGAACAGCCGATGCGGTGCCATCGACTTTAGAAGTTCTGCTTATGGCAATCAAGCATCACAAATTATCAAACAGCCGATGTGTCACCTTCGACTCTAGGTTCACTACATGAAAACACAATAGGTTCACTACATAAAGATACAAAGTTTATCTTAGACAGACTACTGAAGGAAGCGTCAATAGCAGTGATAGCATCAAGGCGGATACGGTCAACCTCAGCAAGTACCGCTTCATCCTCTTCGTCCGCCCCCGGCACCACTTGTTTGCTCAAGCTGCTCAGCTCGGCCAAGTCCGTCTTCAACTCGGCAGTCCAAAGCTTCTGCCTCCTGCTTGGAACCCGCAATGAGATCCTTCTCCTCCTGGATGCGCTGCTTGGTGGCCCGGACTTTGGCTTCAAGATCTTCCAGTTCTTTCTCCAAGAGGCGAAGCCGATGGGCAGCAGCAGATGTGTCGACCTTTGCGTCGAGTGCGGCCTTCTTCTTGTTGATCGACTGACACATCTCAGCGATGATGGTCCTTAGGAGCGATTGGGAACGCCGAGTCTTGATCCTGCGGCGAGCTTCTGCCACTTTCGCTTGGAAGGAAGAAAGGTACCCCGGCCGGCAAGAGCTTGGCCTGGAGGCTCACAGGGAGCTGGGAACTAACCTCGTCAAGGATCCGTTTAACTGCACTGGAATCTTGAATCAGGGTGGAATCGGACCCGATAGAAGATCCTTCACGCGGAGGAGCTGATCGGCAGTACTGGTCGGGCCCGAGGGAGAGTCATCGGCTTCCAATATGTCGACCCAATCGTGGCAGGATCAAACGCAAGGAGCTCTGAAGGATCCAGGTTCTGGAGGAAAAGAGGGTAAACAAGGCATCGCGGGAGAAGACCAAAGTATTACGAAGAAAAAGCCATACCTGTCCTGAAGAGGAAGTAGCGATGGCCAACGAAGGGACGATCGGCTCCCGGGGTGCATCCTTTCCGAAGGATGAACGATGGCAGCAGAGGCCGTATGAACCGCACCTCCGGAAGAAGAGGCGACAGCCGACGGGGCAACAGTCGGCTCTGCGAGAGTAACAGCCGATGAGATGGTGGTCGGCTCCGCGGGACGTACCTCTCGTATAGGGGAATCGGCAGTGGCTGAGGCGGTAGAGGGTTCTTCAAACAGGGGCCAACAGGGATGAAGTCACGACCGGCGCCTGCGGGCTGGCGAAGCAGCTGGACAACAGCTGATGCGGAAGGATCCTCCAAGACTGTTGCACCAGGATCACGAAGAGTGATCAAGGCCCTGATGGGCGCATCCACGTCCTCTGGCACTCCGAAGTTGAGCCCTTCTGGCATGGGGGCTCCTCCCGCTGGAGACTTCTACAACGGCAGCTACAAAAGAAGAGAGCATCGTTAAAGGAGACATGAACAAAAGTTCCGATTGCAAAGCGGGAGGAGGGCCAATTCTGGTTGGTGACTGGAGATGACGGAATAGGGGAAGACGGCGTAGCTTCCTTCCGGACCTTTCTGACAAGAATCTTCCTCGTCTTAGCGCGAGCCCGGGGGGCAAATACTTCTGAAAGTCGTTTTCACTTGGGGGTCAACTTAACGGTGCTCGGCTGAATCTGCATCACGCTTTTTGAAGGAGGAGGCGCATTCTTGCCGGAAGAGGACCACAGGAGCAACCGCCAGGAAGCAAAAGGGCGATCCATCATCGTTCATCGGCTCTGGGCCGTCTTCTTGCTGCAGAAACAAAAAAACGGATTCAGGGGGGTCTAGCAAAAGTTAAAAGAAGAAACGTCAATCAAAACGGTACCTCTCCAGCGGGAATGTCATACTCAGGATGGATCTGCTGCAGCATCGGGCCCAGAGCTCTTCGGAAAACGTGAGTTTTCCACATCGACCACCATCCCTCAAAGTCGACAGCCGAAGAAGTAAAGGAAAGATTGGCAGGAACAGATAAGGGAAGGTCTGTAAACAGGCTGTAGCACCTTTGGGTGGTCAAAGCATCAGGGAGGTCCACCCTGTTTGATGTTAACAAGTGGAGAAGGAAGTGGGGAGGCACCTGCGCAAGACCAAACTGCCGGGCCGCTACAACCGGCTGGTAAAACTCATAACCAGGCTTGAGGATACGATTAGAAGTACTCATGCCAACTGGGAGGAGGCAGGGCCGAACCATAATGGAGTAAAGGCGCTAGTGTCGGCATCATAGGCAATATCGGCCAAACGGAAGGTAGCCGGGTTCTCGAAGAGTTCGGAATCGGCATAAGGAAGAAAGTTTGGATTGTCAAGGCCTTTATAGAAACCTTGAACCAACGGGAAGCATCTTGAGGATTCAATTTCCGCCAGGGAGGCTGTACAAGGCCTGCCCGAAAACTAGTGCACCTAATCTGTCTCCCACTCAGATCAGGGAAGGAATTGCCGACTAAGGAAGGGAAATTAGGGTCAGAACTTTGGAAATAAAGACGAGCCCACAACTGGATGAACCACCATGGGCCACCAGTCTGATTTTCTTCTGAGAAAGAAGGCTAGAAGTCATCATGGAGATATCTGTAAAGTTCCCCAAGAAATAGTCTGCCAAGGCCAACAGATTTACCCCTGGCCAGCTCATAAGCCAAGGAGAGATAGTTCTTGGTCGGGGCGAGGGAAGGGCCACAGAAGAGGAAATGTTCGAGCCATAGGTTTAGAAAGGCCGTGTGCTCCTTCTCTGATACAGGGCCCTTGCTTTTCTGGTGTTGGCTCAGGTATGTGCTCCAGTTAGTGCATTCAGTTTTGGAAGACAGTTTGTAAGGGACTACAGAGAGGCTGTAAGCGGAAGGGCAGGCTGATGATATGTTAAGCCGGTGATCATCACAACATCCAGTAGTGTTGGTGCTAACGGGCTG